>NC_134460.1:144548661-144553661 GCF_047948215.1 Lycorma delicatula
CAAATTACCGCCTAGGCTTTCCTTTCGGCCAACCTTTTTTACACCGCTTTTCCATCCTGCGAACGGCCTCAACTTCCGACGACAGAGTGTCTGAGGCTTCGGACATGGCTTCGTCTTCTCTTTCTGACGCCAATGACGTTCGCCGGCTTACATCAGGTGATGAAAGCTTCAATGGTGCTGTGAGCATCGTTGCAATTGAGTCTAAACTTGCAACCGATGCACTTTCGGCGGCTGATGAACTCGATTCGATATCTAAGGCTGTGCTTGGGCCGGCTGATACAGATGCTCTCGCCGCAGTTGTTCTCTGAGCTTTTGGGGCCTCTGTAGGTACGGTTTTAATATCGTCTGTGTCTGGTGCTTTTTCGATAGTTACTTGCACCTCCATTTTGGTTGACGCAGATTTTTCCTGTACTCTTGTCACAGTATCCTTAGCTATATGAGTCGTCGTCGGGGTGATCTTTAGATCTTTGTCGAATAAATCAAGATTTTTCTTCATTACGTCTATTGCTGGAGTTATAATCGAGGATTTTGCCGGTTTTTTAAACTGCGCTGGTGCGGGTCTTCTGTCGGCGACGTCAGTCCGGGATTGAGCCTTCTCATGTTTACTTTGTTGTATCTGTTGAGTAGACTCGATCTTGGAATCAATGATTCTTTCTATTATTGTCGCGAGACTTGGCGCCATCGTATTAAGCAACTGCTCCACGTTGATTTTAGGTGTGGGGGGAGCAGCAGCTGCTTCTGCGTATGAAGTCGATGGTCTAGGTGTACGTAGGTTAACAATCTTCTTCGCTTCAGGGTAGCTGACTTTTTGAAGCGTTTTAACCTCCTGAATGGCCGTTTCTGATTTGTATACTGGGCAGTTCCTGGATCGACAGTTATGGTGCCCTTTACAATTAATGCAGACTGGAGGGTCTTTACATGGATCACCCTCATGTATCTTCGATCCGCATATACAAATTTCCTGCGCTTCACATCTAGCGGCAGTGTGTCCGAAACGTTGACATCTAAAACATCTCATCGGCTGCGGAATAAATGCCCGTACATCAAGCCGATGGATGCCAGCTCGTACCTTTTCAGGAAGACTTGGCCTATTGAATGTCAATACATGAGAGGCCGAAGGAAGAATCTCACCATTTCGTCTCATAGAAAGTCTGCGACAATGTGTCACTCCCTGACTAGACATTTCCTGCACTATTTCTTCTTCAGTACAGTTAAGAAGATCACGGCAAACAACAACTCCTCTAGATGAATTAAGGGTACTATGCGGTTGGACAGTAACCGCAAATTCGCCGATCCTCTTCAACGCCTGGACTTTCTGACTTTGCATGTCGTTTATAGTTTCGACATGTAATCCGTTAAACGTCTTACGGATATCCTTGACAGGACCACCAGCACAATTTGTAATCTCTCTAGCAATTAAGAATGGACTTACCTTTTGGAAGTTACCATTCTGTTTTGTAATGACCAAAAATCTTGGTTTGGGAACATTATTACCAAACAAAGCTTTTCTCAAATCTTTACTGATTTTATCAGCATCTTTTCTTAACTTATCACTCTCCTTGCTTTTTTTCCGCTTCGCTTGTGGCGAATCGGCGGTTTCTAAACGAGGGTGTTTACGTGCACCCTCTGCCACGTTAGATTGTTCAGGAAAATTCATGAACATTGATCCCTTCTGTAGCAAGGCTAGCCGCCGGGGTACACCCCCACTCCAGGGCTACTAACCTTGGAGGTCCGATCCGGTACTCCGGTGGAACCGGCATATGTCCTGGCAGAGAGCGGATGCGCAGTCTCTGCACTGACTCCAGGCTCCTACTCACCGAAGCTTTCAGAGCTCCCATGCACCGACATACATGGGCACCATTGCTACATGCTTGCCATCGCAGGGGGCATGTGGACAACGGAAGGGTCTCCGTTACACCTGCAATAACATTGACCCTGGCCGCCACATCGCCAGCTCTAAGAATGGTATGAATCCATATCCAAAATCATAAGTTACTCCATTTCCTGCAGGTAGCCAAAAAACCAGTCCATTTAGTGACCTGAAGTTGGAACCAGGTCAAACTTAACAATGCATAACCGAGGAATTTACTCGGAACCCCGTTAGCCAGCTATATGTGATGTACAAAGGTACAGCTGTTGCCGCCCTGGACGTGGAACATAGATGTTGTGTTCCGGACGTGGGGATTATCTACCTCAGGGCAATTATTATTATTATTATTATTATTATTATTATTATTATTATTATTATTATTATTATTATTATTATTATTATTATTATTATTATTATTATTATTATTATTATTATTATTATTATTATTATTATTATTATTATTATTATTATTATTATTATTATTATTATTATTATTATTATTATTATTATTATTATTATTATTATTATTATTATTATTATTATTATTATTATTATTATTATTATTATTATTATTATTATTATTATTATTATTATTATTATTATTATTATTATTATTATTATTATTATTATTATTATTATTATTATTATTATTATTATTATTATTATTATTATTATTATTATTATTATTATTATTATTATTATTATTATTATTATTATTATTATTATTATTATTATTATTATTATTATTATTATTATTATTATTATTATTATTATTATTATTATTATTATTATTATTATTATTATTATTATTATTATTATTATTATTATTATTATTATTATTATTATTATTATTATTATTATTATTATTATTATTATTATTATTATTATTATTATTATTATTATTATTATTATTATTATTATTATTATTATTATTATTATTATTATTATTATTATTATTATTATTATTATTATTATTATTATTATTATTATTATTATTATTATTATTATTATTATTATTATTATTATTATTATTATTATTATTATTATTATTATTATTATTATTATTATTATTATTATTATTATTATTATTATTATTATTATTATTATTATTATTATTATTATTATTATTATTATTATTATTATTATTATTATTATTATTATTATTATTATTATTATTATTATTATTATTATTATTATTATTATTATTATTATTATTATTATTATTATTATTATTATTATTATTATTATTATTATTATTATTATTATTATTATTATTATTATTATTATTATTATTATTATTATTATTATTATTATTATTATTATTATTATTATTATTATTATTATTATTATTATTATTATTATTATTATTATTATTATTATTATTATTATTATTATTATTATTATTATTATTATTATTATTATTATTATTATTATTATTATTATTATTATTATTATTATTATTATTATTATTATTATTATTATTATTATTATTATTATTATTATTATTATTATTATTATTATTATTATTATTATTATTATTATTATTATTATTATTATTATTATTATTATTATTATTATTTATTATTATTATTATTATTATTATTATTATTATTATTATTTATTATTATTATTATTATTATTATTATTATTATTATTATTATTATTATTATTATTATTATTATTATTATTATTATTATTATTATTATTATTATTATTATTATTATTATTATTATTATTATTATTATTATTATTATTATTATTATTATTATTATTATTATTATTATTATTATTATTATTATTATTATTATTATTATTATTATTATTATTATTATTATTATTATTATTATTATTATTATTATTATTATTATTATTATTATTATTATTATTATTATTATTATTATTATTATTATTATTATTATTATTATTATTATTATTATTATTATTATTATTATTATTATTATTATTATTATTATTATTATTATTATTATTATTATTATTATTATTATTATTATTATTATTATTATTATTATTATTATTATTATTATTATTATTATTATTATTATTATTATTATTATTATTATTTTTTTTTTTTTTTTTTTTTTTTTTTTTTGAGGTTTTTAGGGGCATCGACTACTTTGGTCATTAGCCCCGTCCCACTTCAAAAAAAAACAAAAAAAAAAAGGTTCAAAATTTCACAAAATGATCAAAATTTTGCTTTTCCTTATAATTTCTGGTCCAATTATATCATTTTCTAGGCTTTCCTTTCGGCCAACCCTTTTTACACCGCTTTTCCATTCTGCGAACGGCCTCAACTTCCGACGACAGAGTGTCTGAG
Organism: Lycorma delicatula; assembly: GCF_047948215.1. Lineage (NCBI taxonomy): Eukaryota > Metazoa > Arthropoda > Insecta > Hemiptera > Fulgoridae > Lycorma > Lycorma delicatula. Next base: position 144,552,867 of record NC_134460.1, read on the forward strand.
GCTTCGGACATGGCGTCGTCTTCTCTTTCTGACGCCAATGACGTTCGCCGGCTTACATCAGGTGATGAAAGCTTCAATGGTGCTGTGAGCATCGTTGCAATTGAGTCTAAACTTGCAACCGATGCACTTTCGGCGGCTGATGAACTCGATTCGATGTCTAAGGCTGTGCTTGGTCCGGCTGATACAGATGCTCTCGCCACAGTTGTTCTCTGAGCTTTTGGGGCCTCTGTAGGTACAGTTTTAATATCGTCTGTGTCTGGTGCTTTTTCGATAGTTACTTGCACCTCCATTTTGGTTGACGCAGATTTTTCCTGTACTCTTGTCACAGTATCCTTAGCTATATGACTCGTCGTCGGGGTGATCTTTAGATCTTTGTTGGATAGATCAAGATTTTTCTTCATTACGTCTATTGCTGGAGTTATAATCGAGGATTTTGCCGGTTTTTTAAACTGCGCTGGTGCGGGTCTTCTGTCGGCGACGTCAGTCCGGGATTGAGCCTTCTCATGTTTACTTTGTTGTATCTGTTGAGTAGACTCGATCTTGGAATCAATGATTCTTTCTATTATTGTCGCGAGACTTGGCGCCATCGTATTAAGCAACTGCTCCACGTTGATTTTAGGTGTGGGGGGAGCAGCAGCTGCTTCTGCGTATGAAGTCGATGGTCTAGGTGTACGTAGGTTAACAATCTTCTTCGCTTCAGGGTAGCTGACTTTTTGAAGCGTTTTAACCTCCTGAATGGCTGTTTCTGATTTGTATACTGGGCAGTTCCTGGATCGACAGTTATGATGCCCTTTA
>NC_134460.1:144558661-144561161 GCF_047948215.1 Lycorma delicatula
TTTTTTTTTTTTGAGGTTTTTAGGGGCATCGACTACTTTGGTCATTAGCCCCATCCCACTTCAAAAAAAAATAAAAAAAAAGGTTCAATTATTCACATTTCTATGAATCAAAAATGTTCAAAAATTTATGTTCTCCTAACTTCGAATCCACAAATTACCGCCTAGGCTTTCCTTTCGGCCAACCTTTTTTACACCGCTTTTCCATCCTGCGAACGGCCTCAACTTCCGACGACAGAGTGTCTGAGGCTTCGGACATGGCTTCGTCTTCTCTTTCTGACGCCAATGACGTTCGCCGGCTTACATCAGGTGATGAAAGCTTCAATGGTGCTGTGAGCATCGTTGCAATTGAGTCTAAACTTGCAACCGATGCACTTTCGGCGGCTGATGAACTCGATTCGATATCTAAGGCTGTGCTTGGGCCGGCTGATACAGATGCTCTCGCCACAGTTGTTCTCTGAGCTTTTGGGGCCTCTGTAGGTACGGTTTTAATATCGTCTGTGTCTGGTGCTTTTTCGATAGTTACTTGCACCTCCATTTTGGTTGACGCAGATTTTTCCTGTACTCTTGTAACAGTATCCTTAGCTATATGACTCGTCGTCGGGGTGATCTTTAGATCTTTGTCGAATAAATCAAGATTTTTCTTCATTACGTCTATTGCTGGAGTTATATTCGAGGATTTTGCCGGTTTTTTAAACTGCGCTGGTGCGGGTCTTCTGTCGGCGACGTCAGTCCGGGATTGAGCCTTCTCATGTTTACTTTGTTGTATCTGTTGAGTAGACTCGATCTTGGAATCAATGATTCTTTCTATTATTGTCGCGAGACTTGGCGCCATCGTATTAAGCAACTGCTCCACGTTGATTTTAGGTGTGGGGGGAGCAGCAGCTGCTTCTGCGTATGAAGTCGATGGTCTAGGTGTACGTAGGTTAACAATCTTCTTCGCTTCAGGGTAGCTGACTTTTTGAAGCGTTTTAACCTCCTGAATGGCTGTTTCTGATTTGTATACTGGGCAGTTCCTGGATCGACAGTTATGGTGCCCTTTACAATTAATGCAGACTGGAGGGTCTTTACATGGATCACCCTCATGTATCTTCGATCCGCATATACAAATTTCCTGCGCTTCACATCTAGCGGCAGTGTGTCCGAAACGTTGACATCTAAAACATCTCATCGGCTGCGGAATAAATGCCCGTACATCAAGCCGATGGATGCCAGCTCGTACCTTTTCAGGAAGACTTGGCCTATTGAATGTCAATACATGAGAGGCCGAAGGAAGAATCTCACCATTTCGTCTCATAGAAAGTCTGCGACAATGTGTCACTCCCTGACTAGACATTTCCTGCACTATTTCTTCTTCAGTACAGTTAAGAAGATCACGGCAAACAACAACTCCTCTAGATGAATTAAGGGTACTATGCGGTTGGACAGTAACCGCAAATTCGCCGATCTTCTTCAACGCCTGGACTTTCTGACTTTGCATGTCGTTTATAGTTTCGACATGTAATCCGTTAAACGTCTTACGGATATCCTTGACAGGACCACCAGCACAATTTGTAATCTCTCTAGCAATTAAGAATGGGCTTACCTTTTGAAAGTTACCATTCTCTTTTGTAATGACCAAAAATCTTGGTTTGGGAACATTATTACCAAACAAAGCTTTTCTCAAATCTTTACTGATTTTATCAGCATCTTTTTTTAACTTATCACTCTCCTTGCTTTTTTTCCGCTTCGCTTGTGGCGAATCGGCGGTTTCTAAACGAGGGTGTTTACGTGCACCCTCTGCCACGTTAGATTGTTCAGGAAAATTCATGAACATTGATCCCTTCTGTAGCAAGGCTAGCCGCCGGGGTACACCCCCACTCCAGGGCTACTAACCTTGGAGGTCCGATCCGGTACTCCGGTGGAACCGGCATATGTCCTGGCAGAGAGCGGATGCGCAGTCTCTGCACTGACTCCAGGCTCCTACTCACCGAAGCTTTCAGAGCTCCCATGCACCGACATACATGGGCACCATTGCTACATGCTTGCCATCGCAGGGGGCATGTGGACAACGGAAGGGTCTCCGTTACACCTGCAATAACATTGACCCTGGCCGCCACATCGCCAGCTCTAAGAATGGTATGAATCCATTTCCAAAATCATATGTTACTCCATTTCCTGCAGGTAGCCAAAAATCCAGTCCGTTTAGTGACCTGAAGTTGGAACCAGGTCAAACTCAACAATGCATAACCGAGGAATTTACTCGGAACCCCGTTAGCCAGCTATATGTGATGTACAAAGGTACAGCTGTTGCCGCCCTGGACGTGGAACGTAGATGTTGTGTTCCGGACGTGGGGAATATCTACCTCAGGGCATTATTATTATTATTATTATTATTATTATTATTATTATTATTATTATTATTATTATTATTATTATTATTATTATTATTATTATTATTATTATTATTATTATTATTATTATTATTATTATTATTATTATTATTATTATTATTATTATTATT
>NC_134460.1:144563661-144566161 GCF_047948215.1 Lycorma delicatula
ATTATTATTATTATTATTATTATTATTATTATTATTATTATTATTATTATTATTATTATTATTATTATTATTATTATTATTATTATTATTATTATTATTATTATTATTATTATTATTATTATTATTATTATTATTATTATTATTATTATTATTATTATTATTATTATTATTATTATTATTATTATTATTATTATTATTATTATTATTATTATTATTATTATTATTATTATTATTATTATTATTATTTTTTTTTTTTTTTTTTTTGAGGTTTTTAGGGGCATCGACTACTTTGGTCATTAGCCCCATCCCACTTCAAAAAAAAAATAAAAAAAAGGTTCTTTAATTCATATTTCCATGAAGAAAATAAGTGAACAAACTTCAATCTTCTAATTTAAAATCCACAAATTACCGCCTAGGCTTTCCTTTCGGCCAACCTTTTTTACACCGCTTTTCCATCCTGCGAACGGCCTCAACTTCCGACGACAGAGTGTCTGAGGCTTCGGACATGGCTTCGTCTTCTCTTTCTGACGCCAATGACGTTCGCCGGCTTACATCAGGTGATGAAAGCTTCAATGGTGCTGTGAGCATCGTTGCAATTGAGTCTAAACTTGCAATCGATGCACTTTCGGCGGCTGATGAACTCGATTCGATATCTAAGGCTGTGCTTGGGCCGGCTGATACAGATGCTCTCGCCACAGTTGTTCTCTGAGCTTTTGGGGCCTCTGTAGGTACGGTTTTAATATCGTCTGTGTCTGGTGCTTTTTCGATAGTTACTTGCACCTCCATTTTGGTTGACGCAGATTTCTCCTGTACTCTTGTCACAGTATCCTTAGCTATATGACTCGTCGTCGGGGTGATCTTTAGATCTTTGTTGGATAAATCAAGATTTTTCTTCATTATGTCTATTGCTGGAGTTACAATCGAGGATTTTGCCGGTTTTTTAAACTGCGCTGGTGCGGGTCTTCTGTCGGCAACGTCAGTCCGGGATTGAGCCTTCTCATGTTTACTTTGTTGTATCTGTTGAGTAGACTCGATCTTGGAATCAATGATTCTTTCTATTATTGTCGCGAGACTTGGCGCCATCGTATTAAGCAACTGCTCCACGTTGATTTTAGGTGTGGGGGGAGCAGCAGCTGCTTCTGCGTATGAAGTCGATGGTCTAGGTGTACGTAGGTTAACAATCTTCTTCGCTTCAGGGTAGCTGACTTTTTGAAGCGTTTTAACCTCCTGAATGGCTGTTTCTGATTTGTATACTGGGCAGTTCCTGGATCGACAGTTATGATGCCCTTTACAATTAATGCAGACTGGAGGGTCTTTACATGGATCACCCTCATGTATCTTCGATCCGCATATACAAATTTCCTGCGCTTCACATCTAGCGGCAGTGTGTCCGAAACGTTGACATCTAAAACATCTCATCGGCTGCGGAATAAATGCCCGTACATCAAGCCGATGGATGCCAGCTCGTACCTTTTCAGGAAGACTTGGCCTATTGAATGTCAATACATGAGAGGCCGAAGGAAGAATCTCACCATTTCGTCTCATAGAAAGTCTGCGACAATGTGTCACTCCCTGACTAGACATTTCCTGCACTATTTCTTCTTCAGTACAGTTAAGAAGATCACGGCAAACAACAACTCCTCTAGATGAATTAAGGGTACTATGCGGTTGGACAGTAACCGCAAATTCGCCGATCTTCTTCAACGCCTGGACTTTCTGACTTTGCATGTCGTTTATAGTTTCGACATGTAATCCGTTAAACGTCTTACGGATATCCTTGACAGGACCACCAGCACAATTTGTAATCTCTCTAGCAATTAAGAATGGACTTACCTTTTGGAAGTTACCATTCTCATTTGTAATGACCAAAAATCTTGGTTTGGGAACATTATTACCAAACAAAGCTTTTCTCAAATCTTTACTGATTTTATCAGCATCTTTTCTTAACTTATCACTCTCCTTGCTTTTTTTCCGCTTCGCTTGTGGCGAATCGGCGGTTTCTAAACGAGGGTGTTTACGTGCACCCTCTGCCACGTTAGATTGTTCAGGAAAATTCATGAACATTGATCCCTTCTGTAGCAAGGCTAGCCGCCGGGGTACACCCCCACTCCAGGGCTACTAACCTTGGAGGTCCGATCCGGTACTCCGGTGGAACCGGCATATGTCCTGGCAGAGAGCGGATGCGCAGTCTCTGCACTGACTCCAGGCTCCTACTCACCGAAGCTTTCAGAGCTCCCATGCACCGACATACATGGGCACCATTGCTACATGCTTGCCATCGCAGGGGGCATGTGGACAACGGAAGGGTCTCCGTTACACCTGCAATAACATTGACCCTGGCCGCCACATCGCCAGCTCTAAGAATGGTATAAATCCATTTCCAAAATCATATGTTACTCCATTTCCTGCAGGTAGCCAAAAATCCAGTCCGTTTAGTGACCTGAAGTTGGAACCAGGTCAAACTCAACAATGCATAACCGAGGAATTTACTCGGAACCCC
>NC_134460.1:146068661-146201161 GCF_047948215.1 Lycorma delicatula
CGTCTGTTGAACTGATAAACATAAATTAAATTATGTAATTTAATCTAAGGTTCTATCTATTAAAAAAAAATAAACTTCACACTGAAATTAAAAGGATAGCTCATTATGTTTCTGATGGAATTTTCATTAAATTATAAAATTAATTAAGACACATCTTTAGAATAATAATTTTTATTAAATTAAAAGATATCCTATTAAAAAAACAACAAACTGTTGATGAATTTTTATCAACAGTAACTAAAAAAAAGTTAAAATTTTCTATACAGTCATTAATGTGTACTTAAAACCATTGTTCAAAAATGGTGAACACTTAACAAAGAGAATTGTAGATCACTGCGTTGCTTCCTACAGTTTCACAAGAAGGTGGTGTTTAACCAGATTTGTAATTCTAACTAGAAAATAAATTTAAATTAGTTTGGTTTCAGACTGAATATTTCAACTATGCTAGTCTTAATAAAATTTGTTAAATTATTACTAGACTTGTTAAATCATGGTAACATGGTGCAGCTTTCATTGTAGATTTAAGTAAAGCATTTAATTTGATTTGATAAACAAGTAAATTCTTTTAAACGAACTGAAAAGAATAAAAATTCAAGGAAATTGTTTTAATTGGATTTAAGATTATTTGACAGATAGAAAACAATAGATAAAGCTTAAACATCTTTCAGATGTGATTTGAAATTTTTAAACATAACTGGCAAGCCAAAGGATCTTTGTTTATTTTTTGCAGGTCCCAAGGTCCCAACCTGTTCTGTAGCCACTGTAGTCTCTGTCTCAGCACCATTTGCTTTTCAACTATATTAGTGAAAAGAAGTAGTGATGTTGTCATGGTCAAAAACTGAATACCTAAGTGTTGATCATGTTCAGAGGAAATGAATCCTGTGCTTGGAGAGGATTGACCTCATCATACAACAATATTTAGCTGATACCAAGAGTTTGGAAGTGAAAATTTTGGCCTTGAAGGTGCACTGAGGTCAGATAAACTGTCTTTGTCTGTGACTGAGGGAAACATTGCTGCAGTACGAAAAATACTCGAGATAAACAGGTGTGTGACCTGCCACCAAACAAAGGTGTCCTTGGGCAGCAACAGTTCGTGCTATATTGTGAGATCACCTTCAAGTTAGAAAGCTTTGTACCTTTTGGATGCTGATAACTTGACTGATGATCAGATGGCACATCGTGTTTTATGGTTCATGAACTACTGAACAAATTTGAAAATGGGAAATCATCTATTTGAACAGTATTGAAACTTGGTTGTACAATTAGACCCCCATGGCTGTTTGAAAATCCAGTTCAGTGAAAATCCTGAATCCAATGGTGGCCGTATTTTTTAGTGTGAGAGGATTTTTAGAATGGGTTGTGTTGGAGACTTAGAAGACGGTTACAGGGAATTAGAATACCGAGGAATGCCTACCTTAAATTGTTGAAACACTCAAGAAGCTGCTTCCATAAGGATGGACACATCGTTTATACACCATGATAACATTCCAACACACCAATCTAAAGTTTGCACTAAGTTTTGAGCAGCAGTGGAACAGAACAGTTAGAGCACCTCCGTACAGTCCTGACCTTGCTTTATGTGACTTTGGTCTGTTTCTCCAGGTGAACAACTGACTAAAGGGAGGCATTTTACAAGCAATGATGACTTTTTAAGGACTTGGAACAATGAGTGTCTCCAGATCTCTCATGGAAAATGGCAGGGTATTTTTGAAGACTGGTTTCAAAGAATCCTATTAGGAAAAAGTAAACCAAACTTTCTTCTTCACAATTTCTAGGAATGATATGAATTATCAAATAAACCAAAATAGCCATGACAATGTCTTGCCATGAAGCTTCAAAAAATTTTTATATCATGAGACCAGTTAAAAAGTAATCACTACTAATTACCTACTAGTATCAAAGCATCTATTCTCACAATTGATGTGAAGTTTTAATCTTTACAAAATTTCTAAAAACATCAATTGCAATTTTAAACTTTTGTAATGACAAACTGAACTGAATTGTAAAATGAACCATTTTTAAAAACTTTTCAAAACATTTTCAGTTGCCAGGGAGGATCATAGATATAATGAACACTTAAAAGCCCTACACAACAGACATAGAATCAACATTTGTGATCACCTCACTAACCCAAATTGGTATCAACATTTTAATTTGCTGCACACACATGTTAAAGAACCAATCTTAGCATAACTGAATACTATAAAAGCAAAACAAGTACAAATTAAAAGATCAAATACAACTCAAATTGCATATAATTTTTGACCATATTCTAAATAAGTTTTTCGCTAATTTAAAAAAGTCTTCTGATAGTAACATCAGCTGATGCTTGTGTGAAAGTTGCAAGGAAAACTGTGTCAAATAAGTTTTTTAAAATCGTTTCTTAATACAGTTTGTCATTACATAAATTTATATTTTTAATTAATATCATCGTATTAATGACTGTCTGGATGGCTAAGAACATCACACATAACTGAGAATTTTTAAAATTAAAAATGAGCAGTTTTTAATAACTTATAATTTACCAAATCTTGTAAAAGACAACTTCATACAGAATAAATTTTAACTTTTCATTTTCTTATAATTATTATTCAAAAGTAATTCTCTATAATTACCCAAAAACTTCCATAATTTTTCAATAATTTGTAAGATATACAATGAGTAGGTTATAACTTACTTAAAATAAAAAGTCTGTAGTTCATTATAGAAAAATGGTTGGGTAAAAAATTATTCAGAAAGCTAACAAGAATTAGGTTAGCTAAATGATTTTAAAAATAAATAGAAGACGTTAAAGTATTCAAATATCACTTAAGAAAGTTCACAACAAATATATCGATGATAAAATTTTTAATGAACAATAACTTACATATTTTTATCTCCTTTTTTTACTTGTTTTTCTTAATTTTATTTTTACCATAGCAGTTAGTAGGTACGTTCTGAACTTGAATACTTTTCAATTAATGTTTTCAAAATTATGATTTCACTGTAATCAATTCATTTAAATTACTATCTTGAGAAAAGTTGTATCAGTATTATTTCAAGATTATTGTTTTAGTATGTTAATATGTACATTAACCATTTCTCTTTTTGTAAATAACTTTTTTCTTTTGTAAGACTGTAGTTCCTTTTATTTCATCAGTGTAGTACACCAACCATTCCTAATATCAGTAAATAATAATGATCTGAATAAAGTATTTATTTATGAATAAGCCACAAAAATTGTTTTATATATATTCAAAAAGAAGAATTTATTTTATTTTGGGACAACAATTGCATTAATAATTTGATTAAAATTCTGTTCTAATAAATACAATGCATGCTATGTGTTTGCGTGTGTGAATAATATATATATAGAAAATGATGAAAAACAAACCAAAGCATAATGGTTGTTCTTGCTGTAATTTGAATACTTATATAGTAACTATTACATTATATTTCATTTTTATATAGTAATTATTACATTATATTTCAATTTATAATTAAAATTTATGAACTACAAATTTTTATATAATAATTATTCATATTTTATATATATATATATATATATATATATATATATATTTTATGAGACTAATTAGTTAATTATATTTTTCAAATTTCAATAATTAATTTTAAGTATACTAATTTAATTAATTGTTCGCCATTTAATTAAATTTTTAATAAATGAATATTTAATTTTAATTAACTTTTATAATTATAAAATTTTTATTATTGTTTCTTCAATAAAGTGATGTGATTGTCGTTAAATACTTAAGAATATTTACAATATTATTATTATTAATTTTTAAAAAATATTAATAGATTAATTTACGTACAACTTTATTATTTGCATATTGTAATTAATTAACAAGCTGATATCAATTTATAAATTGCAATTAACTACATAATTATTCATGTGTTAATTAATAAAATTAGTTTAAAAAATGGAACCACAAAAAATTATTTTTTTTTTTAAATGTTTGATAACCTCTGTAATAAAAATGTATCAAGATATATTTAATTTTTATGAACTAATGACTCTCATCATTATTATGTAAAACGTATGTCAAAAAATATACATCAATAAATAAAAACCAATAAAACTATAATGATGTTAAAAAGAAATAAAACAGTTAACTCAAAATATGGCATGATCCCTCCACAACAGTCTCTCTTTATACTTTGTCTCTGGTTCCTTAGACTGGTAGCACGGAAATTTCATCAACTGCTACCATGATACCATCTGCAGTGCTACAGTGGCATATTCCAGGCATCAGTTTTAGCTGCTGTTTTATTGAGATTAGCAAAGGCAATGACTGTGGAACTTTCTAAGGACTTGCTTTGTTTCGCTGGGTTATTAAAAAATTTAAACTAATGACTGAAGTGCCTATTGGATAAATCTGGGTCTTTTATTATTCTGCTTCTTTGTCTTCTTTTTAATCAAATCTAACTCAAAGTGTATTAAGTTTACAATTTTTTTTATTCATAGGATTAACTAATTTCTCAAAAACAAAAGAGTGGATTATGTAAAAGGATATATGAGTTGTGTGAATTAAATAACAAGACTGTGTTTCTATCTCTTAGAGAAAACAGTGAAAATTGATTGTGAACTGTTTAGCAGACACCTTGGATGTATCTAAAGAAACATCAACCCTCTCACCTAAGTTGATTTTTAAGTCATCATTTACTTTAGTTGTTAAACAAAATCATGTTAAGTTTAAAAGATGAGTAGCGTTTCAATTGCAATTTTTAGTAAAATTAAAAAAAAAGAACAGAATGTTTTCATACCTTTTTTGAGGCCAAGATATGTATGTCTCTTGCATGTGTATTTGATTGGCACAAAAGATTCAGTGGACACCAAAATGTGAAAGACAATGAATGCCCCGGACAACCTTCCATTTCAAGAACCAAAGAAAATGTGGAAAAAATTAACCAGATTATTTGAGAAGACTTGAATCAACTCAAGAATCCAAATGACAGTTGAAGAAGCTATGAACATTGGAAAGGCAATATATGGAAAATTTTGTCTGAGGATCGCAACATAAAACAAGTGTGTACTAAGATAGTCCCTAGGGTTCTCAGACTAGAGTAAAAAGAATGGCACAAGGAAATCTGCACTAACATGCTCCAGTAACCTGATGCCAACTCTAACTTTTTTTAAAAATATTGTAAAAACCTGTAATAAATTTATTTAATTAATTTAAATAATCATATATAAATCATGTGATATCATATACATATAATGAAATATGAATCTTCCAGTATTATCCCTAATATGAAACATCAGTCAATCCTCTGGGAAACAATGCTATCACAAAGAATGAAAAAAGTTCAGCAAAACAAGTCCAAATTCGAAGTCATGATCATTGTGTTTTTTGATGTCAAATCAGAATAAAAATGATCAGAAATATGAAAAATTGACTTAAATGCACATTAATGCACTGGGACATCCTCCATAAAAACCAGATAAAATTTTGAGACTTATCTTTTCCTCAAAATGAAATTTGTGCTTAAAGGAACACATTTTGAGTCAGTTGCTGCAGTAAAGAAGAAAGCAATAGATCTGTTAAAACAGCTGACAGAAAATCATCTGCTCCATGCCATCAAGTGATGGAAACCAAGTCAGGATCAGCATGTGAGTGCGGACTATATTGAAAGAGAAAAGCATAAGAATTTTAATATAAATAAATAAAGCTGTATTACTGTATCAGTTTTGTTATTCAATAGAAACACCTTGTAAAGCTATAGTAGCAAAAGTGAATGAATAAATAAACAAATAATAATAAAGAACTATTAGATGCTACATCATTTGGGGTTGCATGCAGCAGGAGATAGCAAAGAAAGGGATTTCAGTGTATGAGTGTTTTTGCTGTTTTATACATTAACTATGTTTTGATTTGTAAGTTTTTGATAAAAAAAAGCAAAAAAAATCTCCCAAAAAATTGGATCCCTTTAAAACAAATCCTTCTAGGGCCTACAACAATGCAGAAAGCATTTCATTGCTTTAGACATTTAAATTTTGCCTGTTTTTGGGCTATATATCTATCTTCACTCTAATAGCAGTGCAATATTTCAACATTTAACAGATTGCCAATACTTAAAATCCAATATTTTATTATGTTTGATTAAAGTGTATTGGTAATAATTATTATATTGAACTTTTTTTTTGTTTTTACTGCATTGCATATAAGTATAGGAGACCAGAATTATCCATAATTACATTATCTTCAAGTTGGACTTTTCACAAAAAAGAATCCCTGGTTATAACTACAGATACAGATCAGCTCCCTTTCCCCAACAAACTACAAAAATTTCAAGATGCACTGCATAATTCAGGGAGGATGCAGAATCTCTTAAGGGGTCCTGTGTCTTTACTGCATCTGTATTAGTCATTTAGACAAAACTTACAGGACACCTCCAAGAAGAAAGGGATGCAGGAGAAGGGTGGATAGAGAGAAAGGAGCAATTGACTCACAGAAGGACCAGGAAATGTAGCAAACTTCACCTACAAATCTTTGGGAGATCAGCATAAGATGGATGCAACACATAACTGAACAATGATTTTGAATTGACCACCTCAAATATGTATTTGCAAAAAACTACTTTTTCCAGTATTAAAGAATTACTTGAGAACTATTGAGGCTATTTAATCCAAACCGTTTTTACTTATTTCCATGATTGTGGTGTGAGAGGAAATATCAAACTGAAAAAACAATATTCAGGTACATCCCTTCACTGAAATACCTCAGTTGAAAGAACTAGCACACAATTTTTATTTCAGTAATTGTACAACTGTTACATGATAACAGTTAAGCATAACAGTCGGTATGCTTTAATAAAAAAGAGAAAAATGGACAGAACGTTAGCAAATACACCTAATCTGTGTCATGATTTTAATAAAACATTTTAAATAGTGATATTACTGTAGTATGTTACTATTAGTTCAGGTAGAGAAGAATATAATTGCAAATAATATTTACAAAAGTGAACAGCTCAATAGTAGAACTAAGATTTATGAAGTTAAAAAGCCATTTTCATTAAAACTAAAGAATCTCTTTTGACTGGCACAATAAACAGTTTCAATGTCTGATTTTCTTTGTTGAAAGTGTTCAAAAGAATTAAAATAATGATGATTATTTTAAAATAAGCAGGAAAAAAGTATCATACTACACACTTTTCACACAGTCTAATACTGAAACTTGTTAAATTACATTTATGCATAATTAAATTTAAAAGAAAGGTAGTGTTAGAAAAATTTGATAATATTGTAGTATGAAAAATCAGTTACTTGAATATCCAAACAGAATTGATAATCATATAACCATAAATTATATATGGTAGTTTTGAAAAATGATCAACCAAAGTGAATCAAGCATTTTCACATAAATTAGAAATAAATCATTTTATTAATTATCTTAATGCTTTAAATTTATTAGTTTGTGATTTTTTCTGACAATATCAGCTAAACTGTCTTTAAAATTAAATTATTCAATGTTACAATACTTCTGCAAAATCTGTGTAATTTTTAAAACGTTTTAGTTATTAAAAAAATTTTAATTTCTTTAAATATTTTAAAATCAATACTCAAATCGCATTTATTAATTAAATTTATAACAAAGAATCTCTCTACTTAAGTTTTTTCAATACAAAGTATGAACTATTCCTCAAAAATTTCTGACTATTCAATTTAAATGATCAATTCATATCTATTTATAACTTCTTCTTAAATTTCTTTTGATAATATTTTCCATTATTATTTCTAATAAATGACAATATATTTTTAACTTTTACAACATTATTTCATACTTTGTAAAACTCTGTAAATACATATATATTTTTAAATTTGTTTTTTAAGCAATTTTATTCGATAATTCATTAAGCAAATTTCAAATAAGCCATCTTGTAGAAAAAATTATCACTGTCATAATTAAGTTTTTAATTACCTTATATTCAACGTCAGTTCTGATTTACATCAAAATGGTGGGACCAATTAAACAATTTTTTTACTTAAACTGCTAGAGAACTTTACATTAATTAGCTACGAATTACATATGAAATTAAAAGAAATTGCAGTTTAGTTTTTTCTGTAAATTAACCATTTAAAAAGAATTAGATTGAATAAAGCTATCAAATACTAATTGTATTAGAATTAGGGATTTTGTAATCATACTGAACACTATAATTTATTCTATCAGTGCACCTTATTTGAAAAAGAAAAAAAAAAAAAGAAAGTTCATTAACATGTCAAGATAGTGGTATGGAATTGCGTAGAATTGTAATTCAAGTACCGAGATTTAACTTGTACAGGTATTTACCATTGCTTAAATATAAATGGGTTATTCACCATTTTTTAAAAATACCAAGGGTTTATTAACATAAGATTTAGATAGTGGCACTATGTAGAATAAATCCAGTTTGAATGTATGATATCTGTTCAAAAAATAACCAATCACATTTTTCTTCCTAAAAGTATATCAGTATGAGTAGCAAAATTTGGTAGAGCGCAGCACTAGTACTTAGCGGAAATGCATTCTTTTTTGTAACCTCACACAGTGCAACAGCTCTTGCCAAGAAGGCGATGTGTGCTAATGTAACATGTGCTTGAAAAGTTATTTTCTGCAAAATGTTAGAATGCACTGACTAATATATGTTCTATCGAGTTCAGATAAAAGCTTGATGATATCCAAAAGAAAACAATTTATAAAATTTTCAGGAGTTAAGTGGACCTTAAGAAAGTAATTGGAGTTATACGAATTAAAGAGTAGTACAAGCATTTTCAAAGTGGCTAAACTTAAGTTGAGAATGGACTTGTATGACAGTAGATCATGTTATCAACAAGCAGATATTCAAATGTCATTAAAAATATGAGCAATTTGATGATGTAAAACTGTCGGCTGATTGTTTACAAAATTGCAAATGATACTGGGATTAGCAATGATTTTGTGTACATGGTTTTAAAAAATGATCTGCATGTGCAAAGGGTGGCTGAAAAAATTTATGTCAAAGCTACTTTCATTTGAACATGAACAAATTTGTTTTTATTGCTGTACATGATATGCAATGTACACAGATGGTGATCCTAATCTCCTAAGACCATGATAGCTGATGATGAATATTGGGTGTACGGGTACAACCCAGAAGCCAAAACTCAGTTATTGTAATGGAAGTCAATCAAGATAAAAAAAAGCAATACACAAGAGGAGCAAAGTGAAAGTCAAATATACTGTTTTTTTAATTACCATGGGGTATGCATCACGTATATGTACAAAAAGGTCAAACTGTTGACAGATATTATCTGAAAGTTCCACATCACTTTCATAATGCAGTTCGGTGCAGAGTACAGACCTGTAGGAATTATAGAAGTTGCAACACTTGCTTATTCATCAAGTCTAATCCACGTTTTATTGTTCACACATGGGATTCCTCAAGTTCCTAACTCACTAGACATGGCCTATTTTGTTTTCTGGTTGTTCCTCACACTGAAAATCTCACAGAAAGTGTCCTGATTTGAGAGCCAGGAGGACACAATGGCAAATATAAGAATTCCACTCGATAGCCATTCTAAAAAAGGACAATGAAATTGATTCCAGGAATAGAAGGTTAAGAATGTGACTACACACTTAACTCTAGAGTGTTGTGTTACAAGAGGACTACTTTAAAGGAGACTGGATTGGAAGCTATTGTTGATAAGCTTTTTTCACAGCCTATGTGGTCAGATACTTTTTGAACAGACCTCGTATATATTTAAATCTAACTCATTAAAGTAAACAGACATTTACCATTTTTTTGCAACTCTGTTTTTAAAAAAATGAAGACCCCACTTTATAGTACTTAACAAGCAGAACAGGATAATAGATAAAAAAAGTGAACATATTTAACATACATAAGGCTACAATAAATGAATTCTAACTCAAGTTATTTTAAGTAGTCAAACTATCTTGACGTTGTATAAATGTGAACCTTCTATTAGCTACAAAATACAGATGCAATGATAAAACAATTGACAGTATTCATCTATGATTAAAAAACAACTAATTTTTACAAAAGTTTGATGTTGATAACTCAAAATCCAATATTAAGAGGTTTTGACAACTTAACTTCAAGTTGGCATACCACTAATTTAGTTGGCTCAATTCATCGTAAAATTTGAACTAGGGTAAATTTAAAAATTTTATGTTTCATTTACGACTAATCAACATATAATTTTATAAGAGTTTATTAAACAATTCTGAAAGCGTTCTCCCTAACAGATTATATATGTTCACTTGTGTAATTGGGTTAAATTCTTTGACAGCTATTTCATGAAAAATTAATGAAGTCATTCTAAAGTTATAAGAGCATACAACTAAAACAAATTACTTAAATCCTGAATTAGGCTGAAAAAGATTTATTAAATTCTTCCATAAATTGTACTTATTGAGTTGTATTAATCATGAGTTACATGTCTTTGCTGTATTCTGAAATATCTGTATTCTGATTTTACAACAAGTAACTTCTAAAATATACGAACTGCTAACCAAATTTAAAAATAAATGAATACAAATCTCTAAGCTAAATTTTTTTTCCAATAATCTTTTGAAAGTTAAATGTATCTTAATAAATCAAAATTAAAACACGAGCAAAATAAGAAGAAAAACAATATAATCCAACCTCACTTTTATTCATTAAGATAGAAAAAAATAACACATAAAAGAAGAAAAGTTTTTTATCAGTAATAGTCTATATGTACAAGTAAATTAACTAAGAATATTCTTTAACATGCAAAAATTAGCCAACATTTTCCCAGTTTTTATAAAAATTTGTTTATAATTAAAATTTATGATTTGAATTAGTTAATAATAATTTAATATTAAATAACTTACACAAAATGTATTTATTGAAGCAAGAATAACCATATTTATTTTATTATATGTATAAAATTTGGGCCTGATTCATGCTCCCTAATAAAAAGTATTTTCATTACATACTTCATTCATAATATAGTATTAAGAAAAAAATTTAATTAATTGTAAGTTAAAAACCAGATAAGATTTTTACTTGAATAACAGGAAAATATACAGTACAGTTAAACATTATTGTAAATTTTTAACTTTTTACAAAATAATTATGTTAAAATAATTTGAAAAAAATTAGTGCATATCAATTTATAATAATTTATTTTAACATTAGGTTTTATTTCATTAATAAATATTTAATTAATTTATTACAAATACTAGTATAGTTATTAATATTAACTATAATTATTAATAAATTAATTATACTATAACAATAGTTTATTAAAATGCTTATTTATAGGAACATGAATCATAATGGCTGGTCCTAAAATTTTTTTTCCATATTTTAAGTCAAGGAATCATAATTAATTATTTTTTTCTAATCTGTAAACCATTTATAATATATATATTTGACATTTTTTTAATAAAATGGCCAATCTGAACTCCTACTTTGTAACTATTAGATACCAAAATATATTAATTTTATTTTTACTACTTCATTTATACGTTGTTTTAGAAACAACGTGGAAAATTTTACTGTTAATGATTTTTAAGCAATAGAATTTACGATTTACTACATAGATTTTATTGTTATTTCTTTAATTAAGATTTAATAACCTGAAAGATGTTAAAGGATTAATTTAAAAAAAGAGTTCAGAACTGCTGGTTTAAACGGAAGTTAAAATTAACTGAAGATTTTTTAAAGTTAAATTTATGTATTATTATTATTATTATTATTATTATTACTTACTTACTAATTTTGATAAATAATTTCAGGGGACTGGGGATTTATATATTAATATCCTGAAAAATTTAAGTTTTTTTCCACCTAGTAAAAAATTTTAGTATAAAGGGACAGATCAGGTACCCAATTTTTTCTCATGTAGTGATTTTTTAAATTTAAATAATGCTAAAAGAAAAAGTAAATCAAAATAATAGTCATTCAATAATGACTGACAAAAAAAATTTTAATCAACAAAGGTTAAAAATTAATCAGAACTTCTTTGCCTGGAATTGTCTTTTCTGAACTAATTCTTGCCCTCACCATAATTTAAAAATTATGTTTTTCTTTTGGTATTAAACTAATTTTTTGACAGATCAGGAAATTCATTAGACTTCGGTTTAATTTTGTTTTAGACTGGTGAATAATAAAAAAAACAAAAAGTACAGAAATCAGCTGTATGCTGAATATTTGCTGGAAACATTACAAAATATACAAAAAATTTAAACATTTTTATTTACCTTACTTACTTATTAATTCCCTTGGGACTAGATGAATCAGTACTTGGGATGCGAGCAGATTCAAGATGTCTTAAATCAGATAAGATGTGCGTATCAGATTATTAATTACTTTGAAGAAAAAATTTCAAGGTTTACAAAACAGTAATTTTGTTCAACATCTGTTCCAAACAAAATATTTAAAAAATAGAAATAAACTATGTCCTTTGTGCTATCTAATCAAGGTGTTTCAAAAAAGATTTAGATTACAGGAATTCTGTAACAGTAACAGATGGTTCATTTCACCCTTTCAACATTTCATATTCAAAATTTTTTTTATAGCTCTTTAATCTCTTATTGGCACTTTTTTTTTAAACTGAATAACTTTTTTATAACAATATCTTATAAAATAACTAATATTTTACACATTCACTTGGTTATATAAAAACAAAAAAAAATTATTAGAATTACATAATAGTTGATACAGTTCGTGTAATTTTCTCCTGATACTTGTAAGAGAACAACACAGGTAAAAAAATTTTACCAAAAAATCGTTTCAATAGCATAATACTAAATAAATATTTGAATTCTTGATTAAAAAGTACAATTTGTTTAGTTTTTAAATCAGGATTATAACAGTAGACTGTAATCAAGCAATATTTGATGATTTTTGAATAATTAAAAATGTGATAATAAAATAAACAAAATCTTAAAAAGGTAAATTAGTTTTCTATAATTTGGGAAAATATCTATGGAAGATGTAATAATGAACTTCAAGAATGTTGCATTACACAACAAAAATTTATTTCACAAATATTTTGTTGTAATAATCTCTTGAATTATAAATAAAGAAATTCAGGGATTCTTCAAAAAATATATCAAGTCCTGTTCTCTTTAATTCAGTTTGTAACAATCTTTTACCTAGTACAAAAAGAATTAAATTTGAAAATGATTTATTCGCAAATAATTTGTTAACACAATCAGACAGAAAACATTAAAGTATACAGAGTTTAGAAGACAGTTTCAACAAAATGCACCAATGAGATTTACCATTGCTTGTATCCGGAATAAGTTTGAAACAAAAGGAACTGTTCACGATGTTCACAAACAGCATTATGGAAGATCATGGACATCCACTAACCTAACAAGAGAAAGAGAGGTCATAGAAATGTATGAGTGATGAACACAAAAAATGTTCGGTAAGCAGCTTATGAGACAGGACTTTCAAAATTGAATATCTATCACATTTTTAAACTTGCCAAGTGGAAATATTTTATTCCCGCATTAGTCCAAGTTCTCACTGAGGATAATGCTAAGTGGAGAATTCAATTTTATGAAAGGTACCACGCAAAATGTGGAGAGGACAATCAATTTTCAAACAAGATTGTTTGGAGTGATAAGGCCACATTAAAATTAAATGGCTCAATTAATCATAATTGCAGTAACTGTGTGATTCACAATCCTTGCTTGACCCTGTGAACTTACTAGTGTTAAGTTTGGTATGGTAATTGGACTTATCTTCTTTGAGAATACCGTGACTGGTCAATACAGGAATCTGTTATGTCATGATAATGGACTTATGATATGAGGGCCTATCTTGATGAAATTCTGATGAACAGATGGTTAGGACAAAGAAATAACATTAAGGTGAGCGTGGGGAACTTAATGTTACTTCTTTGTCCTAACCATCTGTTAGGATTTTTTATGGGGGACACCTCAGACATAATGTTTGTAGCACAAGACTGACTACAATCAATAAGCTGACATTAATCATTAAAAGAGAATGCACCCAAATACCAATTGATGCTTAACAATTCCACTGATCAGCGTTATCAATAGTGCCTGGACAATAATGGCCAACAATTCAAACACTTCCGATAACTGACAAGCTTTAACATTTGCATGAATTAATTTGTTATGTTTTGTTGTATGTTAATAATTGTTTGTGTAATATTTTTCAAAGAGTATATGACTATGACTGGAAAGTTTTAAGGCAGGTGCCACCACTTCAATAGGAGGAAGTAGGTTTGTCCACAAGTGTGGAAGGGGAAGTTTTTTTTAGTCTGAAAAGATTGCCACGACATCTTCAGAAGAGAGTAATATCCTGGTTAGTGGAGATGTGTTTTTGATTCTTGGTGGATTATTGATTTTACAAAATGGATGAAAAAATGGAAAAAGTTTGTGTCAAATTTCCTTTGAAAGCCAGGAAATCAGCTTCAGAAACCTGTGAACTCTTTAAAAACAGCTTTTAGGGATAAATGTCTGAACAGGTCAAATGCTTTTATCTGGTTAAACAGATTCAAAGAAGGCTGCAAATCAGCTGATGGTGATACCCTGTCCAGTCAGCCTTCCACTTTAAAAACCGATGAAAACTTTGTGAAAGTACACAATTTAGAAGGTTCTAACCATAGAATTAAAATTGGGGAGATAGATGATGAACTGAACTTGTTTCTATGCAGTTCAGTCAATTTTAATTGAAGATTTGAACATGCAACTAGTGTCCATGTAATTCATTCCAAAATTATTGTCACACAGCAGAAACACTGACTTGACATATCCCAAGAACTGATTAATCAGGCCACTCTGAACACAGATTTATTAAATAGGGTAATTACAAATGATAGTAATATTTATGCATATGAAATATAAACAAAGGTAAAATCATCATAATGGAAGGGTCAAAATTCACTATGATCAAGAGTGCAACTGATTCAGTCGAATGTGAAAATAATGTTGGTGGTTTTATTTGATTTTATGGGTATTGAGCAACGCAAATTTGCCTCTAGATCAGTAAATCAACTAAGAATACTACATGAGTGTCCTTCAGTGTTTGCATTGAAATGTGGGGAAGAAAAGGCCTGCACCCTGGTGAGACAAGAATTGTGTCCTCCACCACAATGCACTGATTCATCTTGTTTTCGATTGTGGAATTTTTGGCGAAATTCCAAATTCCTGTGCTTCCACAACCTCCCTATTTTCCTGATTTAGCTCCTGCTGACTTTTACCTGTTTCTAAAATGAAATTTTTGCTGAAAGGGAATCAATTTGACTAAACTGAGAAGAGCATTCTTTACACCCTTAAGAAAGAAAAATTTCCAGGAATGCTTCCAAACATGATTGGAGTCTGTGAGTTCAGTCGAAGGGACTACTTTGAAGGAGATCCATTACAATAGCCCGTAAGTACTGCCATTTTGAAATTAAAACTTTCCTATCAAACCTTGTATATACTTTATTGGGACAACTGGTTATTACAAGAAATAAATAAACAATAAAAATCTCATATTAGAAAAACAAATTAAAAAAGAATTAAGAAAGAGGTTCTCAAAATAAATAAAAAATATGTGCAATAAAATATAATTCAACATTTAATTTAGTTTATGGATACCTTGACTTACGATAGGGTTTAGTGCCTTTCGTGTTTATTTATAACACTACATTAAGAATATAACAGTACTACTAGTAATATAATAATCATTAAAGTAATCTATAATAATTAATTAATGATAGAAGGTCCCCAGTTCATTATTAAATACATGATAGTAATAATTCTAACAATAATAATAATAATAATGATAATATAGATGTGTAGTAAAATGATAACCGATATACATTATACTATTATAGTAGAGCAATTTAGTTTTAGGTAACTTACCAAAAAATGTTATTAAAATTAATTATACCAATCAATAAACTAAACAATAAATATATTTAGTGTTAATAATGGACACTAGGTAGCACTAAGATCATGAACCATTATATACACAATCAGATGGAGGCCTGACAGGTGATGATGCCGCAAATAATTCTTCAACTGCACTAACCCCTTCGTACTTCCATTTGTCCCTTACCTGAAAGAAAAATTACATAAAAGATTAGTAAAGTATGATAAAATTAGATACTGTTTATAAATCACAAAAATTTTAAATATTCCTCACATTTGAACCACACATGGATGCTTTCTACAGATGACTTGTATGTATTCAAACTAAAACAGTAAAGTTCAAATGAGAATTGTTTTTTTTTGAGCTTATTGAAAAAATATCTTTGAGGTTAAAGTTCTGAGGAATATAAAATATCATACCTCCCTGAATAGGCACAGTATCGAATCGGTTTAAAAAGGATGTTAGTCCTCCTCTAAACATTACCTAAAACTTTTGACTGAAACAATTTTTGATATGATCAACTCTTATGGCAAGGGATGACCAAAATGCTGCTGCAATTGTAAGAAGATGGGGCTTGTCGTATGCTAAACATGTGAAACTTTTATTCACATGCAACCATTGTTGTATTGAGTAAATTTGAAGTTTTTCTTAACTTTAAAGTGGAAATCTGTTTTATCTCCTACTTAGCACCGGTGAAATCTACCTCTTTCCGGCGTGCCGAAAGAGATTTTTTAAATTATATTTATTTTTTCATTTTTTTATACTTCACAGTGTTTATTTTTCTTTTTTAGCAAATCTTTTGATTTTTAATTTTAATTTGGTTTTTATGCCTTGATGTCATATTTTTACATATGAAAAGAATTTTTACAATTTAATTTTTAATGCTAATTTTTCATATTTTTAAATTTTGTTTTAATTTTTAATTTAACTGAATAAAAGTTTAAAATAAAAATATTAAAGGTTTTAAATTTGAAATAAAATAGGTAAATAGATGATATGTTATTATATTTAAAAATGTTTGTAACGCAATTTGAGATGAATACAATGTAGCTGATGATGTGAGTAAATCGTGAAAGTGGGTCAGTCAGACTAATTTATTTATTCTGTACTTTGGTTGATTTAATAAAATAAATATATTTGTATATAATAAAGAGGAATATGATTCTTAAAAGAATTAATCTAAAAAAAGTAATATATATATATATATATATATATATATATAAACATACCTGCTCTGCTGTAGAGAAAACCCTGATAAAATTTAGGCCTGCAAGTTTTTTGAGCTGTTCTTCACCCCATGAAGGATCTTCCATGAGGGTAGCAAACAAATTTGGATATTGTGACACATCTTCTAATCCCCTTGGAGTCCTATTTTTTCAAAAATTAAATAAATTTAATCTGATATTTATATACTATACGTAAAATAGTTGTTCAGTTTAGGAGTAACAATAATTTTAATTTAAGTCTAAGGATGCTAGACAAACACTGATGAATCATCAACATTAACCTCAACATTAGTAATACATCTTGTATAGAACAAATATAGTTATATTTGTTTGCAGTGTTGCACATTTGTGACTTTATTTAGGGAGAGGGCTAACGGCTGCTTTAATAATAGATACTGTGGTCAGATTTCGCACATAGATTACAGCTATCTTACGTAGCTGATCCTGTATGTTTCTGAAAATTAGGCTTGCATAAACAAGGTTTCTGAGTTGATCTACATATTAATAAGTATTGCTAATAAAATAATGTTGATATTTTTTTTAAAGATCCATCATAATTTAATATGTTTTAGAAATGTAATAATTTACATTCTACTGAAACATTTCCTCAGAACAACAAAATCATTTACATGGTCAAAATCTATTGTTAGATTTGCATTTTAGTTACTAAAAATAACTAATTTTAGTTGATAATATGAATAAAATTTGCATATAATAAATAAATTTATATCTACTGATGATGACTAACAATACAAAGGGGGATCTAATAACAAATTTTTACTTTTATTACTGGCACTTTAAAGTACTCTTTGGCATTTTATTTCAATAAAAATTTATATGCTTCACATTTTGTGTTTTTCAGAATTCATCCATGGATTTGTTGCAGATCACATACTAACATGTGATGACGAGTGATTTTGTTTATGATATTTATTAAAGACTAGAACACTTAAGAAAACTATGTACATATAGGGTTTGTATATATATATATATATATATATATATATATATGTAAAATATATGAAATATTAACTGTTCAAAATTTTTATTATGTATTATTAATCTTCACTAATAGTTTTACTAAATACAGGGTCATTCACGGGAACCGGATGTTTTTTAAATAATCATAAAAAATTGAATATTTACTTTAAAAAAGTTTTATTGGTACTGAAACACTTGTTAAATCAAAGCATTTGTTACTTACTCATGAACGAAAAATTATGTCTGGCAAGTGATGTCCATTTTGGGCAATACATTGTTGTAGTCTTTCATGGTAACTGGCCTCAATTCTTTGCAGCATGTCTACATCAATCTGGGTGACGTGATGACGAACTGCGATCTTTAGGTCCTCCAATGTACGCGGTTTATTGCCGTACACATGCGATTTCAGAAACCCCCACAGAAATAATCACAACTACTCAAGTCGGGGGACCGAGGGGGCCAAGGAATGTCGCCGAATCTGGAAACGATCCGTCCCGGAAACAAGTTACAGAGAAAGCCATCATTGCCCTTGCTGCATGCGCTGTAGCTCCATCCTGCTGGAATAACACGTTTTGAAAATCAATTCCCCGGTTTCGTAACTCAGGGATGAAAAACGTATTCAACATCGCAATCGATCAGCTGTTACAGTTACGGCAGCGTCATTTTCTTAAAAAAAATATGGTCCAATAACACCGACCTTTCCTATTGCACACCAGACAGTCACCTTTGGGCAATGAAGTGGACTCTCGTGAAGCTGATGTGGGTTTCTTTCTGCCCAATACCGGCAATTCTGTTTGTTGACGAAGCCATTCAGATGAAAATGGGCTTCGTCACTCATTAACAATAACAAATTTTCATTTTCTTCAAAAATGGTAAGCATTTGTCGATAAAATTGTAATCGCTGCGTGAAATCTTGCTTGTTTAACTGCTGCACGATGGCTATCTTGTAAGGATGGAAATGCACGTTTGTATGCAGAATTCGTATTACTGTACTTGTGCTCATTTGAAGCGCTGCTGAATGCCTCTGAATAGAGTGGCGTGGGCTTTTGACAATGGCTTCCCTTACTCGTTCGATGTTCTGCGGAGTGCTAGCAGTTCGTCGGGGACCCGGTGGTTTTTTCTTCAATGTTGAATCACTTGTTCGAAGATTGTTTATCCATAGCAATATTGTGTTACGAGAACTTGCATTACGATGGATATTAAACTGACGGCGGAAATCTCGCTGAACAGCAGTTACAGATTTGTCATTTCGCACAAAACTGTCATACACGTACAGGCGTTGGTCTAGCGTCCACAGCTCCGTCTCAACGACTAAAATGTAAATGCTATGAACAAAGGAAACGTCAGACACCAGCCACGTGCCCCTCCCACCACGAACGCTCGAGTACAACCCACTTCAAAAACAGCCGGTTCCCGTGAATGATCCTGTATAATAAAAATTATTGAAAATAATCTTAGTGCTGTAACTGTAATTATTGTAGACCTGATGTGCTACAAATAAATCCTGAAAGCATCATTAGCCATTTTCACGAATAATAAGTATTCCATACCACGCCTCCTAGGGAAAAAGATAAGTGACGTATTTTCTCAATCTCTTATTCACTGGGTCAAAGTACTGTGGTATACTGACACACCAAACCCAAAAATGCAGAATATATTCGGCTCTAGAAGTGACATATTCACTCTGTTCAACACAGGAACTGTATGTATAGCTGAAGGATAGATGTAACACACATACACAAAATTCCCTACTATGTGAAAATTACAATTAACTGAAGTAGCAATACAAAAGTCTCCTAGCAAATGAAAAAAAAATTAACGTTCTGACAAAAGTATAACAGATTATAGAAATTTGAAAATTTTCTTGGCAACATAACTGCCTACGATATGGCCAATCTGTTATGCTAGCTTAGGTTTACAATACAATGCTGCAACATAAATAATCAATAAGAATGTGAAGAACCATTATGTGGCAGTTATCCAAGTGGCATATTGAAAAGCCTTATCAGCTGAGATGAGAAATCCATATATTAACCTGGTATGCTTCAATTCAAATGAAAAAGAAATGTTGCACACACTACTTTTTCATAGTACAACACAAGTTTTAATGCAGTTACTTACACTGTCAACAACTTACTCCACTGAGCTGCTTTCACAAAGCAGGCATAATCACATGCTGACTGAGTGTAAGCTCCCTTACTGGCTGTATCAATCCTCATTGTTTAAGATAGTTTTTGAAGAGCACTTACTGAATATCACTACATTAAAATATGGTGGAATCCATCTGTTATGTGATAAAGAGCACGGGCAAGAGATAAAGTGCATGAATAATACATTAAGTTTGGGAGTAAATTATTTCATCATAAGGGAATTTGAACATGTAAACTGCATAATCAACCAAAAAGATCAATCAACAGAGTCACCTGCTTGAATCTATCAGTATTCAACATCTTGGTATGCCTGGGAAAGAAATTTTGTGAAACTCCTGTTTCATCAGTTACAAGATTAGTTTTAGTTTTCTTACTCCCAGTTAGCTGAAGACAGCAAGGGAGTAGTAAACATTTCCATGATGGAAAAGTATACTGATAGACAAAATGTATAAGTATTTTTAGACCCGTGGTAAAAAATATACATCGAGATCAATCTTCATTGTTAAGTAAGATACAGCACAGCATTAAAAAGCAGCAGTGAATATATTAATTTCAGCTCACATCCAGTTATGTGACAAAGTCAAAACACATTAAATTGTAGTTTACAAAATAAAGTAACATTGTACGGGCATAATGTTTGGGATCAGACTTTGCAACTTTTCTCCAAAATAACAACTTCAACAAAAGTCGGACTGAGCCTCCATTAGGTGCGCCTGGATATATCCGGAACATATAAGAGAAATTTGTCCAGTGAAAACTGAATGTAAACAAACTTAACAGTTTCATTTATCATCAAATCGCATCTCATTATCACCTCATTAGATCAAATCTAGAGTTGTATCTCGGGACCTGGTCCTACCACAGGTGACCTCTTGACAGTCAACCATGAACGGTCTTGGCTGAACCATGCAATACCAGAGTTCAGGGAAGGCAGTATTTGGATATGGTGGGCTGCCACTTAGAAGATAACATGTGATCAGAAGCATTGGAATGCCCCAACACTACACACACGAACAAGAAAAATACAAAGTCCAATATCAAAACAGAGCAAATCACCTACATTTGCCCACACACAATGTAAACTCACTCGTGCATACTGGTAAACTAAAAATAATAACTGGCCTAATCGACAAACACAAAATTCTCATCATGGGTCTGCAGGAAATAAGAAACACTGACCAGGATGCCACATAATCTCAATAATACAGACTCTACAAAGATATACCTGGGAAGAGAGTAATGAAAAATGTCCTAGTTTGGAACAGGCTTTTTAGTCAGCTTCAAAATAATAATTTCAAAAAGTTACTTTCACCTTTTTTTTTTTTTTTAATCAGTCTTTGCCTTCCTAAACCGCCTGAATGCCCTCAATTTTCTGTGGGCCTTCTACCATTCCTCCTGAAGACCTCTAATGCCCACAAAGGGGTGTTATCGCCAAATTTCAGGATGAATAGCTTAAAACCTTTATCCTAAACAATTAAGATTGTTAAGTAACCAGTATAGTAACCATCCAGCAATAAACATTTTCAACCATAAAGTACAACTGATTCATTTGCATACTGAATAATAAATACTAACTAAAAATAAAAGACACAAACAATACTTAATTAAAAAATTTAATCTAAAAAATAATTAATTTAATTAACTAAAACTTAACGTATGATTTAATAACTTATAAATATAATCAAAATTATGCTGTATGTTAATTGATATACTGTTATTTTGTGCAACTATCTTTAATAAAGCTGTTTATGTAGATCACCTAGGTTAAACTTCAGGTGTAGTTTCACTACATTCTGTAGCTATTTAATAGTGACTATAGTGTAAAGCCATATCCCCAAAATTTAATCTAATCAAACATGACTGATGAAATACATTGGCAGATTTTGAAATCAATAAAGTAAATTTTAATCAGTTTACTTAATCAATTATAATTTTCAGTGACACACAATTTATAATTTTTAATTGTGACTGACTGACCACTCAACATATTATAAAGACATGTACACTGAAACTCTGAAGCAAATTTAAAATGAATGCAGTATAATAAAATATTGTCAAAAAAAAGATGGCAATGAATTGCATAACTTTCCCGGCTATGCCACTCAAGTTGTGCAATTCATTTTTCAATATAATCATTTAAGCTCTATTTGTATCTTATGATAAAATATTCCTTTTTACTGAAAAACAAATGTTTTAATGATTAAAATATTCACTAAAATTGAGTTTAAATAAATTAGAATCAAAATTTAAAAAAAAATTGTTTTAAAATTTTTTTTTAAATCTGGGAGGTCCCTCATCAGGAGAGCGGTATAAAATTATTTTATTGACTTAATTGTTCAACAAAATATGTTTTGAACATTAAAAATCTTAAATTGTTAAAACATTTTTTTTTTCATTTTGGCAACTCCCATACTCAAGGGGAAGCATTCTGGTAAAATTAATTTTTAAGAAAATACTCCCCAACTGATAATAACACATAAAAAAAATATACTTTTTAAAATTGTTTAAAAATACCAAGATACAAACATAATTCTAAATAAACAAACTTGTAATTTTCTAAGAAGGGGATGAAAATTTTTTTTTCTTCCAAAAATAGTAAGGAGTAAGTACTAAAAATTAAGATTTTTACATTTCAAATGGATGGATAATTTGTAAAATGAATTTAAATTTAAAAAAGCTTTAAAAAATATTTTTTGAAACCACAAACCACTGGAATAAGATAGGAAAAAAGTTTTATAGTGGTTTGAAAGCCTATTGATGTAGAAAATATACATGCAAAAAACTCCCCCATTAACTCCTTTTCTGAAGCAAGATATAACTAAAATAAGAAAAATATATAAAGCCATTTTTTGGGAGGAGGTTAATGTTAAATAAAATTTTTATAATTTGTGATCTTGATAAAAATAAGTTTAATGTTTGTAAAACAATTTTTTTGCTAAAGTACCCCAGTAAAAATTTGAAAACTCTTTTTCAAATTTTTGCAAAAATTTAATATTTTTTCTCTTCGGAAGGTATCTGTCTACCATGTTTGAAGAAAATTGGTCAACAGGATTCAGAGTTATAAGACCAAATACAAGCCAACATTCATACATACATATGCACAAAGGTAGATATTTTAGACTTGGGACCATTGGAATAAAAATTTTTTTTCTGCAGATTATTTACAATCTATTTAAATCTAGTTTTTTAATTATTTTTTTAAAAATTTCTCCTCAAGCCACACACCTTAATAATAGACTAATTTTTTTTAAACTTTTATTTACCCAATAAATAATGTACTTTCCTGTTATAGCTATACAGAATATATCACTATAATCAGGAAAGTAAAAGATGTTAAAAATTATTTGGTTATTTAAAGCATTAAAAAATGATATAATTAAGATAAACTTTTTATAAAAGTAGTTAATATAACTTACGAGTTTATGCCGTCATATCCAGCTCCGATGCCTACATGGTCCTCACCTGCCACGCTCCTAATATGATTGATGTGAGCTGGGAATCAATTTCAAAAATGGTAATGAAGTATAAAAATTACTATTAAAAAAGTTAATCAATTGTTTTCAGTTATTATTTCAAAACGATTAACTTTTTAAATTGTAATACAACTACACTATTTTATACAAGTCAATTAAGAAATTTATTTCAGTTAGTCTAACATTTTAAATTTAATACTAAAAAACTACCTAAACCTTTTTTTTTCTGTGCGATAAAATTTCCATTCCTTCTTATTTTATGCATCGTTATGTTACTTTAAATTATTAAGGAACTTATTCACCTATGCATAACAATAATCAGCGACTGCTGGTGATCATACAATTGCCTTAAGACAAAAGTTTACACAAATTACCATGAACCATAGATAAAATTCTGTGGATCTGGTCACAGGTTGCAGATACACATTAACATGAGGTACGCTAAAATACATCTGTTTCAGAAATTGTAAACAATTTTGTAGGGCATTTAACAGAATTTATGTTTAAAATAATTTATAACAATCACAACATTACACATTTATACAATGATATCAGAGCTCTACAATTGTAATAACATAATGCTGTAGGAAACTATGCAACAAAAGCTGCCATCAGAGACGGATGCTTCTTTGGACATATAAATTAAAGGGTAAGTTCCAGAATAACTTTTTCCTGACCTTATAGATGTTCTTATAGGCCTAGATAAAGAAGAAAATATTTCAAAACGATTCAACAAATTTAACCAGAATTATTTTACTGTAAGTTTTGTTTAAAAATGCGCATTTTTTTACTAAAGATTATAAATGCACTGACATGATGATAACAGATGTCGAATATTATGTAAAATTAAAAAATTGTATTTGCTGATAAGAAGTAATAGCTCTTACAATTTGGCTGCTGATTGTAAGTGACAATATCAGCTCCTGATACCATATTGTCGTAGTGCTCTCACATTAAAAAAAGTTTAGATGTTAAGGGTTTCACTATCTATTAGCTAATGTTATTTATATTCAACATAGTTAGCAATTTTTTTCTTTCTTCCAAATGACAAATTCATTAGAAAGTACAGGATGTGGTGTCGGCACGCCATTTTTTAGTGGATGTCTTGCCATTTTAGTTACAACCATGGTGTGGAGTGGTAAGCATTGTGCTTTCGTTATTGAAACTTATTTTAAAAATGGTGATTCTTTATTAATGCGCAGCAATTATTTTGCTCACACTTTCAGCTGGGTTGACATGCTGTGGTACCCAATAAGAAAACCAATTATGGGTATCCAATTTTAGAGCTACCGGTTCAGCTTTGAAAAAGAAACCATCAACCAGGTAGGCTACAAAGCGTTCAAATGCTCAAAAATATTGAAGCAGTGAGACAAACAGTTACACAATCTCCAGGTCACTCAGCTTTTAAACATTTTACTGCATTACAAATTTCTGATCAGACTGTAAGGAGAATTTAACATGCCGATTTAAGTTTCAGTCTTACAAAATGATGGTCATGCAGCAGCTAAATGAATGTGTTTGGATCAGCCATATTACTCCTTGCCAGGCTATTCTGGAAAATGTTCCAGTGAATTAAATTAAGCTGTCAAGTGACAAAGGCCATTTCCATTTATAAGGTTGTATTAAGAAACAAAACTTTCAGTACTGGGCAGAGAATAATCTCCTCCAACTTTATGAGTGCCCTCTGCACCCCGAGTGTGTTACAGTTTGGTGCATGGTTGCTGAATTTGGTATAAGAGGGCCATACTTTTTGAGGAAGAAAGGCAATCAGTTACAGTAACTTACAAACGTTAAAAATGTTATTCATATAACATTTTTCTTTTTTCTTGCTTCCAAGACTTAATGAAGACGGAAATTAAGCTGAAAATTTATGATTTTAACAAGATGGGGGCCACACACAAGACAATCAATGAATTTCCTCAGAGAAATTTTTCCCAGCTTTCTTATATCACGAGGAGACACCTCATGGCCAACACAATCACCCGATCTTGCATTTTTTTTTTCTGGGGACATCTCAAGGCTGAAATCTTTAAACAGAAGCCAAGAACCCTAGATCATATTAAAGCTGCTACCCATCAACAAATCACTGCAATACCATTGGAAATGACAAGAAAAGTAATACGGACTTTAAGGGAGTGGTTAAAGACCTGCATAGATAGTAAAGGTTGGCATATGAATGACATTATTTTAAAAAATTAATAAAAGGTACGTGCAAATAAATGGCAAACACTACTCTTTCAGAAAATATTTAATTTTTTAAAAATTTTATTGTAATGTCTATTTTATTTACATTTCAAGTTGGGGAGTTATTTCTGCCGAACCTTTAGAATGCATAGAGAAAGGACAAAAATAAATTTCATAAAATTTCAAAGATTATCTTAGTTGTGAAAACGTTTATTATTTATATTAATTCCTTTATAATTTATAAATTCAAATAAAGATGAAATGAAACTTCCAGGAAGGCAAGACATGATCACCTACTACACTCAAGATAAATCAAGGATATATTTAGACGTAAACAAAGTACTTGGCTACGTTATTAATTTTTTTTTTTATTTCTAATAATATTTAATTTTTATTTTGGAAAAAAGAAGGAAAATGTTAATTTATTTTTGTGTTGATATTTATGAATATGCGATCTTTATGACTATTTTTGTCAGAAAAAAAGTTATTCTTAAAAAAATAATAATATACAATTTTACCAAACCAGATAATGGAATTGTTTCAGGTAATTCCACACAGTACAGCTTACAAGAAAACCTTATTATGTTTCTATTACCATCTTTAATAAATTATTGAACCATTTAAACAAATCTTCCTATATATTTATTTCAACAACAATTAAAAGTTTTTCCCTATAGAAACAATATTACTATACGAATGTTTAAATAATACAAATAAAAATATTAAAAAACCTGAATTTTCTTATCCCATTCAATATACATAAAAATATGTGGTCAAATAATTTTCATTAATGTCCTTTTGAATTGTGTATTATTTTGCACTTATTTTTTACATTTAGTATTTTCATGTACTTCTCTTAACATTATTTTAGGTGTTTATATGAGGGTGAATCAAATTTAAATGGTAATTTTGCTATTCTATGTAGTAAGCAGTTCTGAGTAGGATGGCAGAGTGGGGGGGGGGTTAATGTTTGGTATGTTACAGAGGGGGAACCAGCTAAGTTAGCTCCTTCGCTCTGTTCCGTCATTAGTACAGCCATGAGTGAGCAAGGGGTTCCATCATCTCTTCCACAATGTCATAAAGTTTTTAACTAATGAAGGCATTAAACCTGCAGAAATTTTAACTCGTTTAAATGCAACGTTTGGGACGCTACACTGTCCCAGAACCAAGTGTATATGTGGGCCAGACAATTTAAGGATGGGCGAGAAAGTATAGAAAATGAAAATGACTTTCATTTTGGTGTCTTTCATGACTTTCATGGGTGTCGATCATGACGATCGACACCCAAGGACAAGTTTCACAGCTGACATCTGTGCCATTAGAGAGCTTATCAAAGGTGATCGCCAGTTTACTGTTGAAGAAATCGGGTCAGAAGTGGGTATCAGCTATGGGAATGCTATAAATAACATATGTATGATACAAAGAGAAAAAGTAATTTTGATAAATTACAGCAAGCTGAAAAACAGAGAAATAATTCACTGGTTTAGGTACATAATAAAACTAAGGTATGTTACATGAAAATTAATTAAATATTTTAATAATGATGTTTTGTATTCATCAATCAATCGTCTAGTTTGATGTTATGCTTCGTTCTTTCTTCTTCACTAATATTTTAATCTCAATAGGTATAACTATAGCAGATTGGTATAAGCAGAGACCAGACAAAAAAAAGAAATAGAAGAATAAATTCATGTAGGGGTCAAGAGTCCTTTAATTATAGTTCAGGATGCTTTTTAATAAGCGGCTGATATTGCTTGAACAACAAACTTAAAACTTGAGTACGATTAAGCTGAACACAATGGAAAACTATAGCTTATTTTCTGATGAACTGCTTCTCTTCATTTCTTTTGTTCTCTTTCTT
Source organism: Lycorma delicatula (assembly GCF_047948215.1). Classification (NCBI taxonomy): domain Eukaryota; kingdom Metazoa; phylum Arthropoda; class Insecta; order Hemiptera; family Fulgoridae; genus Lycorma; species Lycorma delicatula. The sequence continues at coordinate 146,096,389 of NC_134460.1, forward strand.
AATGATATGACAACAGACTACAATATGCAACTTTGAAAGGTAACAAACCATATTCTGGGAATTATTAGCTAAACACTAGTAGATAGACTTATTTTAATTGTGTAATACTTGTAAAGAACATAATTACTCTAATTTTCAACATGATTTTGCTGTAAGTGCAATAGATAAATAATAATAAAAATAAATAACTAATTCATTTTATAAAGTAATAGTTTAGTTCAACAAGCCATAACTTTATAGTTTGAATGGTTTTTATTACTCAATTGTTAATAATATAAATTCTGAAACAAAACTATTGACTTACGCACAGTAAGTATTATTTTTATTTTAAACTACAATTTTAGTTTAAGTTGTTTTTCCAGAATTTTGAATTCTAATAAAAACAGATGGTAATTAGAAAAATTTTTAATGTCAAAAATTTAAAAAAAATTAACTATTATTTTATAATTCTTACATTCTTTCAATTTGATATGGTATAAACATTAACAAGATATCTGATGTATAATATACACAAATACATATTAAAATAAAACTTTAATATTTAAGCAATATTCATAGAAAAATATTAAATATTCCAAACACTTTTCAAAACATCTAATAAATATACATTTGATTTAAAAAAAAATAATTTCTGGTTGGATGACAATTAAAAGCAGAAAGTAAGAATGAATTAATGTTAATACAAGGAATTAAGTAGCCTGTGAATTTAGCGATGTGTTTCAATTCAAAATAGTTTAGGTACTTGATGTTTAAAGAAATAATAATAAAAATATATTTTATTACCGATGACATCCTCCAGTGATGATGATTGGTTGCAGGTAATGAAGTACGAATAAAAATTTACCATGACAATTCCACCGTTTAAGGCCTGAACATAAAATTAAACATATGACTATTAAAAATTAGCAATAATAAATTAATATCTAAATTAATGCATAATTATTTAAAAATATCTTGGAAACAGGATTAATTGAAAAAAAAGTTTTAATAACACAGTCAATATAGTAAAGAAAAAAGAAATGAATTAAGCTACATTTTGAACACTAATAAATTTAGTTGAGACAACTTTTAATTTTAACATTGGCAAACAGAAGCACACAAAGGGATAAGAATGGTAATAATAACATTATCACAATTAAATTACATTTATAGGTACTGAAAAAGCACTTTTTATGTGAATATTCAAATACAGATAATTTAAAAAGTGGTAGGCAAGTGCTTCAACTGAGAGGTTTAGTTTTTAATAAAGTACAACGATGTAACCCAACCCAATTTTACCTTTTAATTTATGGGTGAAAGAAGAGAATTAGAAACTTAATACTAAATTTTAAGACCGGGGTATTAACTCAAAAACAAAAAATAAAAATCTTGCAATTTAAAAAATTAAGTAAAATTAGGAATAAGTTAAAAGTAATGATTATTATTAAAGGGGAGATTTATTTTTAAAATGATGTGAATAAAATAATGGTGATGAGATTTAAGAAAAGAAAATAAGGAGGAGGTCTGTATTAATGTAGTGGAACAAAGTATCAGAGGCGATGAAATTTTGAGAATTCTTATATATGGTGTCCTAGTGTTGGATGATCTGTACCTGTTCAATATTTTTATCGTTTATCATTTTAAGATCCTGTACTTGCAGCAACTTTAAGCTTGATAATACTCTACTAGCAAGATTCTTTTCTATGATCAGCTATGACTCATCCTACTTCAGGTGCCAACAATACTGTTGACTTGTCTTGTTGTTCTGCATCTATAACTAGCCCCGGACAAGATCAGTCTTCATAAAGCACTCTGCTCTGGTGATTTCTGAGCGTAGGATGAGAGACCTGTATAGCACTTGAATTGACATAAGCATTTTCTATCAACAGTTGTGAACTATACTGCCAAGCACCACACAGCCTTTTCTGCATTGTATCAAATCAATGACATTTATTGTAGTCTGTCACATAAATTTTTTTTAGTTTATGCTGGCTTACAAAAGACTACGGCCACCTGGCTGGTCATTTGGTGTAGTAACTAGCAGATCAGCTCGGGCTGGGTTTGTTTCCTGGCAGTGGTGGAATATTTTCACTTATTGTTTCATTCATTTGTGATTCTTGTTAAAATATTTGCAGAAGCATGATTGGGGTTGTGATAATGGTTGATCTTCTCCAATAATCAGTAACAAGTCCTCAAATTTAAATTCCTTAATTATTACCTGAGTAATTAATGTATACATTTTTTTCTTGTCATGTTTCATAACTTTTGTTTCACTTTTATCTACTTTTAACATAAATTTCTCTTCTCTCCCACCCAATGAGTTCATGCCATAAATATCATCCTGATATTCTCTCTCTGAATTCAAATTTTATTTTTTAACTTAAAAATGATGGATAGACATCTGTGTGCTCCTTCTTTTTTATTTTTATTAAACTTGTAATCTAACTATAGCTTCCTGATACTTGCATAGATTACAATAATTTCTCTTTCTTTATAAACTCAAACCAATGTTCCTTAAAATTAAAAAAAATATTCCATACAATATCTTAAGATCTATGAAACTATGACATCTATGTAAGAATTAAGCTTTATAAGAATTATAAATGTATGAAAGCAGTTTTTTCAACTCGTCTTTTAACACTAATTTAATAGTTAAAGACTACTAAATTGTCTACTATTAAACATGATAGTTAAATTAAAATTGTTTACAATCAAAACAACTTCTCCCTCATATTCTATTCTTCTATAGAATATCCTCTAATTAGTATTCTGAAGTATAAAATGTCAAGCTGATGCTACAGTAATTTTTTTATTTATACTTATATAATAATAAACTAACAACATTACTAAAAATCCATTAATTTGAAGCAGTAATCTATTTTACTGATAAATGATAAAAAGAGCTGTATAACGTTTACCATTTACGGTTTAATAATAGATTTTATTTGAGGCATGTTTTCTAAAAACGTTGTTTCAATTTTGCCACTAATTTAAACTTTTAAAATAGACAGTGCTTGAATATCACATTTATTTGTTAACAATAGTAGTCTTCTATTGGCAATAATTTGGTCATATTCACATTAGTTTACTATTCATAACCTAATTGAAATGACTCCCATGAAGTGTGAAGTTTGGCTAATTTAAGAAATTTATTTCTTAATGATAAAAAAAAATCATCTGCTGAAATTCACAAAGAAATTTGTGATGTTAATGAAATACACGTTACATATGAAGGTAAAGTTTGTAAATGGTAACATTTGTTCTAATGGCTTATGAGTGAACGATAAAATTTGTGAAAACAAAAAATTTTATAACAAATAAATTTCCAAATGTTTTATGTTCAGTGATTTAAAAGATTTTAATGGAGAAAACTGTGTACCAGGTGGGTGTCAAAAAAGTACACAAGAAAAATAGTATTTTTGCAACTCTACAAAAATGAAGGAAATGAACTACTTAACTGAGTGAATTGAGATGAAACTAGGCCATCGTTTACTCACTGGGTTGGTCTAGTGATGAACGTGTCTTCCCAAATCAGCTGATTTGGAAGTAGAGAGTTCCAGTGTTCAAGTCCTAGTAAAGTCAGTTAATTTTACACAGATTTGAATACTAGATCATGGATACCGGTGTTCTTTGGTGGTTGGGTTTCAATTAACCACACATCTCAGGAATGGTTGAACTGAGACTGCACACAAGACTACACTTCATTTACACTCATACATATCATCCTCATTTATCCTCTGAAATAAAACCTGAATGGTAATTCCTGGAGGCTAAACAGGAAAAAAAAAGAAAGAAGGTACATTAATGTTGAAACAAAACAGCTATCAATGCAGCAGTGGGATCATAATTTCCCAAGGCTCAAAAGGCAAGAATTCCAACAGGAAGCTTATATCCAATATTTTTGAAAAAATAAACAGATATTGCTTATCGAGTTCCTTGATCATCAAAGCACTACAAATGCCAATATATACGTGAAATTCTTAAAAAATTTCAACATGCTGATAAAACAAAAGCTGTCCAATAATAAAATTTTATTTCTGCATGACGATATTTGACTGCAAACTGCAACAAAAATAGTGTGAAAATTAAAGCCACTTGCTGGGAAATCTACAAACGTGGAACTGTATTTCCTGATCTTGCCCCTAGCGATTATTATATTGTTCTCCATTTAAAACAATACCTTTCATTGCAGAGATCTGAAAATGATGAGGAACTATAAGTGAAGTAATGATTAGTTCATTTAAATCACTGGCATAAACATTTTCCAAAAATAAAGCAAGTAGAATATGAATAATACGTTGTAGTGAATGGCAACTACATAAAAAAAAAATATATATATATATAAATTTTAATAAAGTTTTTCTTTGTTACTTGCTTTCATTTTTAAACCAAAATGGCCCTTACTTAAAAAAAAAAAACATGCCTTGTATAAAACTTATTTTTTTTTTTTAAAACATGTCGTATATTTAATATATACGAGTAATAAAGACAATATGCTTACCACCAATTTGAGCACGTGATCAGGGACATTGCGAGTTGAGTTGCAGAGTGCAAAGGCGGATGAATGTGAGAAGATGATTGGTGCAATTGATACATTTAATGCATCTTCCATTGTGCGCACCGAAGTATGGCTGAGATCAACCAGCATTCCCAGCCTATTCAGTTCACGCACCACTAACTGTAAATTTATTTTACAAAATATTGTAGAGAAAATGTAAATACTATAATAAATATTATAAACTAGTACTTAATAATAATTAATTACTATCCATTCACTGGGTTCATCTACGTTTCAAGAAACGGAATATGTTATTAGATATTCCTGATGAAACTTTGCCAAAGTTTAAACTTTTCTGTTGTAGTGTTTTCATTACACTAAAACAATTCAATATTATGCAATGATGATAATAAAAATGAGAAAGATCTTCAGATTATCTATGTAGATGAATTAGTTTTTTAAAATTAAAAATCACATCCCACTTCAGCTGTGTAAAAACTTACAACAAAACATATTCTTGACAGACTAAAATTGGATTATTTGGAAAAGAGTAAGGTTTGAACATAATTAAACAAAAAAAAAAAATCATGGACTCCTGGACTGGCCCAGCTGTCATTGTTATCAACTCTGGTAATTCATAGATCAAACAGATCTATTCAGAACCAAATGATTAAAGTTAGTACGATCCTTCCTTATCATTACTGTTGCTTACTTCTGTGTACAACTTTTACAGACAAATTTTTGAAGGACTAAAAAGGATTCACTTTCATACTTTTGTATTAGTACAAAACAAAACCTTTCAAGATAAATAAAGATTTGATTATGAGTCTCTCAAAAGGTAAAAATTCCAATTGCAATTTGTTTTATAACATTAACAACATGTTTTTTTAAAGTATGTTGATTTGAATTTATTTATCTTTTAAAAAAGTTATTACTATTAATGAAGTAATACCATTATTAAAACTCTCAACAAATCAAAATTACTTTACATTTAATGGGAACTACTATGTACGAAGGGTGGTTGAAATATAATGCAAACTGGAATGTAATGGAAGAAAAAATGTTTCATAAAATGATAGGTGTTATCATCTTGTACTTTCATCCCCTACCCCTAACACTTCAAAACTTGTTGACCCACGGCCTCTCATTTTCTGTCAATCACTATTGATATGGAGTTGAATACGCCTGCTATGTTAATGCATCTAAAATGATGTGTTAAAGTGATTGCATGTTATTGTAATGAGGGAGATAACTTCCTTTTCAATACTGCGATGGATAGATGAAACTGGGGTGTATCATTACGATCCAGAAGAAAAACATCAGAGCATATAATACCATTACTTCATTATGGTAAAAAAAATTAAAAATTCAACTCTGCAAAAACAAATTCTCTTGATATTGTTTTGGGATTCCAAACACGTGTCAAAACTGACTATTGAGAAGCTGGGTCAGTTATTCTGTGTGATACATAGATGCTAAAACCCCGTAGGAGACAAGTATGTTCTGTTCAATAATCCATGGAGCTGATAATTCTACATCACAAAAATACTTGGTCAGAAGTGAAGCATGTAATTGCTGGGGCTTTTGTGAAGTTGAAATTTAAACCTATTCCACACTTTCCATACTCATCAGACTTGATGTCCTGCGATTTACACTTCTTTCCACAATTAAAGAGGAATATTAAGGATATCCATTTTACCATGGATGATGAACTGAAGGATACAGTGAGATTATGGATCAAGGGAAGATCATCAGCTTTCTTCATTGACAAAATGAAAAAACTGGTTCACCATTAAGAGAAATGACTGATTGCAAATAGTGAATATGTGGAAAAATAAATGTTAATTTTTGTAGCAAATAAAATGTACTTTTATTTATGTTTATTCAGTTGACTACCACTTTTCATTTATGAATTATGAATGATCGTGCATCACAATTCAGCACCCTTTGTAAATGTTCACCTTTAAGTAGCATAATATCAGACATATAATACATGGAAGATATAATAGTTACATAAAATAAAATTACAGATTAGATATTCTGAAAAAACTTAGTTGTACACAATAAATAAAAAATCAGAATGTGGTATATAGTATTTTAAAAAACGAAATAAAATATTTTTCATAAAATATTTTAAATGCTTTAGAAACAGAAATCTATTATATTTCACTTTTTGATAGCAATGTAAAAAAAAAAAAATAATAAAAATAAAGTAACCCAGTTTTACTTTATTTTTAATCTACTATCAAACAACAATATTCCCAGTCAGTAATAACCAATAATAATAGATTAATATAGCTACATTGCCAAAAAATTGAAAATTGGAAAACATACGAAAATGTTTACAAAATTTTATAATTTTATTTAAAATTTTAAACTAAAACCAAATTAAACTGAAAGAAAAAGGAAAACTCATTAATGAACTTAAAAATAAAGAATTTTTAAAAATGAAATGCTGATAAAAGTGCTGCTCTTACTTTTTAAAAATAAAATTTGTTACGTAACATACTAAAAATTGATACAAAAGAGGTCATACATTACATTGATAAGATCACTCTTCCTGGTTTCATTTGAAAAACTAAACAGGTTGTTACTGATTCAATAATTTTTTGGATTCTGAAGAGAAATGTAGGCTGATTATTTCTGACGGAATCATGCTGAAATGACAACATTGCTTTCAAAATATGAAATTAATAAATCAAATGCGCCGACCAATTGTTTCATAATAAATGTACCGAATTACGAATTTAGTAAAATGGTTATTAAAAAGACTTAGCCATTCGATTACAGCTACCACCAACACCATTTTCTACTAAAAACAACTTTGATTTAATTTATAATTTAAAAGATGAGGTTTTATAATCGATTCTTATACCACCTGACGTTACTTCACTACTATCATTCCCATCAAGAAAATAACTGAGATTTTTAGATGATCGACCACTCTATTGATTTTTGTGAAGTAGAGAACAACATAAGGTTGACAGGTTTATTAATCTTCAATTTAAGAACAAGTTTTATAAAAAAACTGACAAAACAACCAATAGGAAACGCCAATAGGTACATCCCTAGCTAATCTTTTTATAGGGAACCTATTAATGAAAGCTAAAAGAAAATTAAAAAAAAATGTATATATATATATATATATATATATATATATGTACAGATTTTAACTCTTTATCCTCCAATTATAAAATCAAGTAGTGCCACTGGGTCTCCAAGTTTTTGATGATTTAATTCCCTGTCAGCTATTAATTAAATTTATGGTTGGTTACCATATATATATGGTAAAACTGCTTATATAAAAAAAATTAATTTTTTTTACAAAAACCTTAATTTAATCAAAAAATAGGCCTTAAATATCAATTACAATAATTTTTTTGCGTGATATTTCCTAAAACAATTTTTTTGATGTAAATCCGGGTTTCTGGAGTGTTAGGTGTTTCTGGTGAACCTTGGGGTTCAACTATTTCATCATCACTACCTTCACTTTCACTATAATTGTCTAAAATAGCATTTTCTTGATCACATCCTCAAAATTATAATCAGGATCTTCATCACTATTATCATTAAACTCATTTTACATAACAGAATTAGTTAAAAAAAACTACTAGAATGATTTATAGTTGCCATGCCGACTCACAGAAGACACAACCTCATTTCGAGAACGTAATTAAGTGTAAAATGATCTACTTTCGATTATATCAATATTACATGGGTTTACGATCTTACAAACAGATGTCAATTTGTTTTTGGATCTCTGTGCATAGCTGCAGTTAGTTTAAAAATGTCGAGCCATACTCAACATCCTTGTAAAGGCAGTTACTTTATATGGATTTGAATACTAGATTATGGATACTGGTGTTCTTTAGCGGTTGGGTTTCAATTAACCATACATCTCAGGAATGGTCGACCTGAGACTGTACAAGATTACATTTCATTTTCATTCATACATATCATCCTCTGAGGTAATACCTTATGGTGGTTCTGGAGGCTAAACAGAAAACGAGAGGTGAGCTATACTCAACAAAGGAGTGCTATGTGTAAATTTCATTATTGAGTTATACTTGACAAGGCGCAGTACCAGTATATTATGATGTTGAACTGTATTTGACAAAAGAGTGCAAAGGGTTATAATATTTTCTTTGTAGGAATGATATTTAAATATTTCCAATAATCACTTAGCAAAGCTCTTTTTTGAATTTAACATCATGAATGATTAATTCAGCCCTAAACTATACATACAGATAATAGAGAACTTGAGTTAAATGAAGAAATTTGTTTAATAAAATATACTGTAATTAAAATCAGAATATAAAGGACATAAATATAATAAACAAAAAACTAATTTTACTGATTACATCAAGAAATAAATACATGTTTGAAAGCAAAGAAAATATCCCAGTATTTAAAATAAAAACAAATTTCCCTTTATTGTTAAATTTCCCTCTTTCACTTGAAAAAGTAAACAGCAGTAAAAAATATAATTAACAAACAAATAAAATTTGAATGTGATGATTGCTTAGGGAAATAGCACATTTAATTTGAAAATATTAAAAAATATATTGAAATATGGTAAGGAATTTTATTACCTATTGACACATCTTTAGTTGCAGCAGTTAGAATAATTTATTTTATTTCAATAAGATGTTAATCATACATCTCTACTCTTTTTAAAATATGTTTTTTAGTAATTTCTACTTTTCTGACTATACCTCTATTGCTGCTGCAGCAGCATAACTATAAAAAAATTATAGCTATCTGCCACAATCTTAGGTATCACAATTTTTATAAATGTTGGTGTTTCAAGACACCCTTAATTCAAAAACACAAATTATAAAAATCTTGAATCATTCTTCGAAAATGATTCAAAAAATTCTTTATACTGATAGCATTAAATGTTGGATAAAATTAAAAAAAGGGATATTTTCACCATTTTTATTTCTGACTTTTTAATAGTGGTCTTAGAATATTGGACTTACGTATGATGAGATTACTTATTCAATTATTTAAAATTCGAAACTTTTAAGACAATCCAATTTAGGGATATTCAACATTGTTTGTAAAAAGTCTTTGCTTCATATTTTGAAGAAAAAAAAACAGTCAACAAAAAAGTTGAAATTTGGCTATACATATCTCAGCTCTAACCTTATATTTGAACCTATTGGACAGGTATACAAGATACCCATATTTTTTAGTCTTGTTGACTAAATTGCACCAAATTGAGCCAACTAACTGAATTCAATAATTACTTCAGTAAATAAACTTTAAGCTCTTTTTAAAAACAAGGAGCAGAACAGAACTTAAAATATCAGCTTTTTAAACTGTAATTTCACGATTGAAAATTCAACTATACTGAATATTGATGTATATGATATGGAAACTTTTATAAAAAAAGGGGGACTTCCTTCAGGACCCAATTTAATTTTAAACAAATTATTTGAATTTTTTATAACTTCTTAAACATTATTTGTTTTTCAAGTTATGACTGTTATTACAAATGCTATATTAGGTAGAGAAGTTGAGCAAGAGGCTCAAATGGGATCTAAAATTTTTAATAAAAATGTTGGTTTTTTTTTAGCAATTATAAAGTATAATTTTGATGATAAAAATGCCATTTGGTTTTGTGAGTCAGTTGGGATTAAAAATGTTTCCTAAATTTATTTTTTCAATTGTGCATAACTTTTTTAGCAAACAATGTAACTTGATGAAGGTTGGGGGAGATAAAGTTGAGCAAGTGGCATTCTTCAAGTTCCTGGGTTGCATCATTAAGGAAGATATTTAGTGTGATCAGAAAGTTAAAGTACGAATTGCTAGGGCAAAGGAAGCATTCAGCAAAATGAGGAGAGTGCTATATAGCAAACTAGATCTGCGATTAAGGAAAAACTTGTGAAATGTGTTGTGTGGAGTGTCGCCCTTTATGGGGCAGAGACAAGGTCTATTAGGAAGGGAGAGGAGAGAACACCGGAGGCCTTTGAAATGTGGGTTTGGAGGAGGATGGAAGAGATTAGCTGGACGGAGAGAAGTTGGAATGAGGAGGTGCTTCGTAGAGCGGCAGAAGAGAGGGTGATTATCGAAATAATAAAAAGAAGAAAATGCAGTTGGTTGGGACACTGGCTGAGACAGGACTGCCTGTTGGTGATGGCATTGGAGGGATTTGTAACAGGGAGGAAAACAAGAGCTCAGAGACGAATGAAAATGGTAGACAATATAAAAAGGGAAGGAAGCTACTATAAAATGAAACAGATGGCACAGAATCGAGCAGAATGGAGGGCGGCCGGCCATGTGAAAACTGGCCTTTGGGCAGAACACTTATTATATGATGAAGATAGTTAACCCAAATTTTTTTACTGAACATTTTGATTTTTTTATCAATTGCACTATAAACACTAAATAATTAAGTCATTAATATTTAAAAATCCTATAGCGTATTTGAAATAAAATTCTGACAAGGGGAAAGCCAAGATTGTTTTTATGCAACCTTTTGTCATATTTTCTTTATAAAAAAAATATTCTAAGGATGCATAAAGAGATCTCAGTGAATGTGCTGTTAATATATAATGATATAAAACATAATGATTGTATAAAAGAAAGTATTTAATGATAAATAATAAAAGCAGGAAGAAGATATAAAAATAATATTGAATAAAATAATCAAGAATATTATTTTATCAGCATATTATTTTAAAATCATTGCTGTATTTAGATACAGTAATAAGAAACACAAAACTAAAACGTACTTACACTCCCAAAATGGGAAAGGCCTTGGTTATCATCCTCTGAAACAGAATTTTGGTCCTCTGGGCCCACACAACATCCTGCCCTACCAAATTAAAGCAAACAAAACATTGTATTTTAATAAAATAAATAATCAGAAAATATATTTCAAAGTAATTGCATTTAAAAAAAGTAAACAGAAAATAATATTAAAAGTTAACTGTTTGTCTAAATTGTCTGTAAAAATAAAATTAATTATATAATATTTTGATATTTTACACTTTTCCTATTTGTTTTATATAAAAACACCACATACTATATCAACTATTGGGTAAAAGTTTACCATGTGTATATTTTTTATTTATTTCTTGGAGCAAAGGCCAATGCAAAATAGTGTTCTAAGGAATAACAAAACTATTATTAAAGTGTTAATATTTTCATTGCTTAAAATATATAGAAGGTAACAAATTTAATTTCAGTTGATTAAAAAATGAAGACCTGAAATGAATGATGACTGACATGAATCATATTTTAAGTACAGGAGATTCAAAGAAACGGGAAATTTTGAAAGTTGTGTTGGTGGGCGATTGGTACCACTTGATAAGTGGCGCCAGCCTCTCTAACCTAACCTGCCATTTAGTTGTCATGGATCCTTGGAGTGGTGTGCAACGTGCATTTGCTATCAAAGCGTTTTACAAAAACAATGACAGTGTGGAGGGAGCGCGTAGAGAATTTCGCCGTCATTTTAATCTGGGACGGCACGACCGTGTTCCATCAGCACATGCAATTAAAACATGGATATCTAATTTTGAGGAAACCGGTTCAGCAATGAAAAAGAAACCTCCAGGCTGTGAGTGAACCGTCCATACACCACAGAATGTTCAAGCTTTACAAGATGCTGTCACACGAAGTTCACATCGGTCAATCCGTCGTCTCTCAGCATCTTTACGACTGCATAGTTCAAGTGTTCGAAGAATGTTAGTGAAGGACTTGCAATACCATCCATACAAGTTGCAGATCATCCAGGAACTGAAACCGAACGATGCAGTTGTGCAAGCACAATTCTGTAATGTAATTCTTCAGAAGATAAATGATAACGAAGAGTTTGTTCATGAATTGTGGATGTCAGACGAAGCGCATTTCCACCTCAGTGGATTTGTTAACAAGCAAAATTTCAGATACTGGGCACAAGAAAATCCTACGCAGCTACACCAGCATCCGTTGCACAGCCAGAAAATGACCGTGTGGTGTGCTATGTCATCTTAGGGTGTTATAGGCCCTTATTTTTTTGAGGATGAGAACGCTCTTGCGATTACAGTGACGTCGGCTCGTTACGTAGCCATGCTTGAAACCTTTGTTGTGGAACAACAAAAGAGATTTCCACCAATTCTTAACACAGCCTGGTTTCAACAAGACGGAGCAACGTCACATACTGCACGAATATCAATGGCAGCTGTACGCCGATTGTTTGGATAATGTGTCATTTCACGAAATGGTGACATTAGATGGCCTCCCAGATCGCCTGATCTCTCAGCTTGCGATTACTTTTTGTGGGGTCACCTTAAAAGCAAAGTGTTCCACAGTAGACCTGCTACAACGGAAGAACTGAAGGCAAAGATCCGAGAAGCAATTGCGGAAATTCCAGTTGAGATGTTATGTCAAACAATCAACAATTTAACAAAGAGACTTCGTGAGTGTTTACGTAGAAGAGGAGGTCACCTGCAAGATGTCATCTTTAAAAAATAAACTTAAATCTATGTATCCTAAAATGGCAACATTTGTACAATTACATGAAATAAAATTCATTTTCTAAAAAAATTTTTCATTAACGTTATTTAAATTTTAATATTTCCCATTTCTTTGAATCACCCTGTAGTTTATGTATCCCACTGTGCCTTTCTCTCTGGATAAATTTTAACTTCTACACATCACTCTGTTATCAAATTAATTAAACCTGGATATCATAATGTGTGGCCCATCAGCTAGTTCATATATTTACAAGATTCTATCACAAGTTTAGTTACTAATCTATTTATCTTAAGACCTCGTCACTTTGAATTTTATCAAGCAATCTAATTTTCAACCTGCTTATGTAACATATTTCAAAGTTTCACAATAAACATCTGCTGTGATTATTGTTGTACCCGACTTCATAAATTCTGCCAATGAAATTCCTTTACATTTCCTAAACGCAGTTGCCATCATTTATTTGAATATTTTTGTGCTTGTTCAGCAAGTGTGTTTGCATCCGCTATTTGGACTGTTCTTTTGTCTCAATATTGATGAAATAAATCCATGTCTTGCTCGTAGCAGTAATATTCTCAAGAAATGCACTTCCTTTATTCTGATATTGCTGAAGAAAAGTGAATGTCACTCCCATTCTTTTCATTTTATGGGAATATGTAAGTTGTTTCAGTACCTTCATGCACAGAACTAACAAAAATCCAATCTGTCTAAAAAAATTTGTAAAGAGAGAACCTTGAAATTTAGGGAAAATTTTCACTAATTTCAGTAATTATTTCAACAAGTTCATCATTCATAATCAAATGTCGCCCTTTTCTTCTTCGTTGTGTATATTAGTTTGCATTTCCCTGAATTTTCCACACCATTCTCCAACAAAACTATCACTCATTATATTATTATTGTTAACTGGACACATCCGACAGTGGATCTTGGCTCCAGATGTTACGTCTGCTTGTAAAAAAAAATGAATGACACTATGTACCTTGCAACTCGCAGGAACTGGAACAATCACTTCCATATTTCACCATGTACTAGTGGTACAGAGCAATATGGCCACTGACTGTATGTGTGATGATGTTTAATCTTAGCTGATATCTTATTTCTCCTCTAAATTACATAAAAAAATTAAATACATATTTTCTTAAGCCAGAATGAATAAGATACATTTTTTTTTAGTTTTAAAGGGAAAGTAAATATAATACTAACATTTAAAATTTTAATTTTTGAACTGCTCAAACAAGACTAGACTTCATACAAAGATGACTCATTCTATGTTAGTATTGTCAGTCCCTAAATTTACGGATTACAGATTTCTTGAAAGGATCAATAGTCTGACAGGAGAGGTAGAATGAAACATTATACTGTGAGTAAATGAGATGATGAACACAAAATAGATGGGTATCTGGAATATAAAGCTACAAAGACCAGAATATACTATTAAAATACATAATTCTGGGATTGAATAATACATTAATTACAATCACAGAATGTAACTGCCCACAAATTTTCCATTTGTCGTTTGGTCATGAAATTTAAATCCCCGTTTATGAAAGGCATTTTCCCACATTTTATCAATTCATTAACATCTTAATTATTAAGGGAAAGAACTTAGTCATGCATCGCAAAAGTAATCTCTCCTTTTACCCTGGATTTTCTGCTTTTTACTTTGAACTGAATGACCGAATTAATTGTGAGATTAGAAATTTACATTATCATTTCAGACAATGCAAATTCAATGATATTGAAATTTTAAACCTCGTAAACTTTATACATTATGAGGATGTGGCTGTGCTGCCAACCGCGAAGAAATAATTTACCTTTCAATTTTATTAGCTTTAATCTAATTAAAAACACTAACTTGTTTTTTTTACATAAGTTAGTAGTACTTATTGCATGACTGATACCGGACAAGACAGCTAAACTATTGTGATCATACCCTAATTAAAGACTAATCTCTTTGTAGGCTGATTTTCCTCTTTCTCTAATTCTTCATGCCTTCTTTCTCTCACAGGTACACAAGGAACTGTTTTAGCTGCAACTCTTTTGTAGCAACATGCTGATCCTTCTGATAGCTAACAAAGTAGCTGCTTTTTTACTGGAACTAACTGCAGCGTCAATTCTGTCTGTGGGACAGTCTGATGATAATTCTAGTTTCCTTATCCGAAAATCGTATAACAAACCCAATGGTCAACAATGTTATTGCTGGGAAGAGCTGGGTCTTTTGTTCTTCTAACATCAAAATCTAAATATTAATACCAAACAAAAATAAATATTACCAGGGCGTGTGGCAGGTATGTGTAAGCGTAAGATATCTGGCTCCTAAATCATAATACATTCTCAATACACCTAATGAGCTTCCTAGAGAATGTCCACCCTCAACACCAATTAAACTTGCAATTCTTCCTTTTCTATGCGCTTCTTTGAGACCTGTAACAAACAAATTTTGTTAAAAGTAATAACAATTAAGGAAACTGAATTTAAAAAAAAATTCTTTTGAATAACATTATAACATTGCATTTCTTTTTACTACTGCACTTGAAGTCCACTGTAGTCAATGACACAAATAATCAATTACCTACATTTCTACTCTGTATCTATATTTATTCTAATTAAGAATAGATTAGTAAGATCCAAATAAAATTAGTATGACATATATATTTATGCACTTATATTTAATAAATTCATTTGTAAATGCAATTAAAATACATCCTTTGAATTTATAAAAATTCTTCTTTAGTACAATATTGTTTCAAAACATGTAATTCATGTGATTGCTGATGCTTTTAAGTAGAATAAAACAATACTGCTTCAGTAATTTTATTCAAGGTCTATCTAAAAAGTTTTTAATTTTCCTTTCTTGAGAAGCAGTTGAGTCAACAGTAGAATTTTAATCAGTACTTTATTTAATCCTCCTGCACATGCTTTATATTTTATGGTAATACTAATGGTCACTCAATGCCGTACACAATCTTTCATCAAATTTTGACAAAAGCTTGTGATATCCAAACTGTCATACAATTAATCAAGCATTCAGGAATGATTCTTAGGGGTAACAAAAATTAAAGACTAGCATAATTATTTCAAAAATAGCTGAAATTTTAATTAGATATTTATAGATAACAATATAAGATACTAAAATAATTATATCTTTTTATCAATGAAGTTATTTTATTTAATCTAAAAATGGTAGTTTCTTGACTTAGTATATCTTTTGTTTCCTTGATTTCATTTTGAATAAAATTTCTTAAACATATTCAACAAAGAGTGGATGAACTCCAGGAATATGTTCTGTCGATAGAAAGGAATATATTCTGGGATAGAAATTTTCATATAAACACAAGTCTATAAGAATGATGCTTTTTTACCAGTTATGGCGGCCCAAAAATTTAATCAAATAAGATTGGGATACAGACATATGAAAGTTTATAAAATTGTTTCAAGAAAATTATATTTACATTCAGTTGTGATGTAGTGGAATGGTGTAGAGTGTGTGGTTGCCGTAAGGCCATTTTACCGACATGGTGACTGTATGGCAGCTGCACAAAGTGTTTTGGCAACACTATGAGATCCCGCCCAGCAGTCAAGTTCCTTCTTCACAAGCAATCAAAACTTGGGTTGATAACTTTGAAGAGACTGGTTCAGCTTTGAAAAATCTTAGTGGGCATGTATTGTCTGTACATACAATAGAAAACAATGATGCCATGATAAGCAGCACTTCCAATACTTTTAGTGATAAGCAGTACTTCCATTACTGGGCACAAACAAACCCTGCTCAACTTCAACAGCTTCTGTTACATAGCGGTAAACTTACTTTATAGTGTACAGTTTCATGTCATGAGGTGATACGCCCTTACTTCTTTACAGATGAAGGGGGCTCTGTGATTACTGTGACGTGTCAACTTGTTGACAAGCTAAAGGCATTTTTGCTCGTAGGCTCCATTCTCTTCCAAAACTTGACCTTCAGCAAACCTGGTTTTAACAGGACACAACCACCTGATAATTTATGGCAGCAGTGAGACGTTTGTTTACGGATCGCATAATTTCAAGGACTGCTAACATCGCTTGGCTGCCCTGGTCTCTAGACCTTTCATTGTGTGACTTCTTTTTATGGGAACATCTGAAGAGCGGTATGTACCAGACTAGACCAAGAAATCTTGCCCAGCTAGAACATACATTGAAGAGGAAATCGCCAACATCCTGGAGAACAGACTGTGCCACATTTTGCAACATTTTTAGAATCGACTTATTGAACGTGTACGCAAAAATGGATAGGACGTAAGTGAAATAATTTTTAAAAAGTAATGTATATTGAAATCTCCACTCTTGCAGAACATATTTTCAACATCAAATAAAGGAAAATAATTTTACTTAATTTTTTCTAATTATTTACAATTTTCCCATTTCCCTGTGCCACTGCATATTACGGAAAGCACCGAGTATTTTGTTCAAATGCCATAACTTTAATAGCAGAAGGTTACTTTTTTCTTTATTTATTTATTTAACCTCCAGGGCCACCATTAATTGCTTCAGAGGATGAGATGAATGATATGTAGCTGTGAAAATGACAGGCCTGACTTGGATGCGAATCCAGGAACCCTGGAAGAAAGGCTGAGATGCTACCACTCGTGCCACAGAGGCTGGCTAGCTGTAGGTAACCTAACAAGAATTATAAGTCACTTCAGGAACTGAAGTGACAGTCTGAAGTACAGTCATTTTCAAGAGTAACAAGCTCCTATATCAGCCTTACTAAAGAAATAAGGAATGATCTGGTTTCCTGTAGTCTTCTTTACAGAGCTGAATGTACAGATGCATATCAGCACACAAGCCTACTGAAATACAGTGATACTCAGCTCTATAAATGATGTATTCATTCTGTTCACCATAGGGATTGGTGGTTTAGTGAACATTATTACTCATAGAGAGTGATGTTTCTTGTACTTCAAGTGTTTTACAGATATCATAGCTATAAAAACAAGACTAGAAAGCATATTCTGATCTAACAGTACTAATAAAAATATTAATAAAATATATTTACCGGCAACAGATGAGACAAGTTGTAAATCTGTACTATATACATCTGTTAACCTTCTAATAACATCTATCTGTTCCATTGTTACTTGTACTGCATCCAAAAACTGTGATCCACATGGTGAATACGCTGACCAAAACTAAAAACAGAAAAGGAAAAACTATTATATTATCCTTATTAGAACATAAAAAATATCACCCTCTGTTAATACAAATAAAAATTAAAAGCATTTATTTACCATATTTTAAAAGGGAGGGGGGGAATGCACCCATTATTTAAATTTTATAGTCTATCGATATTCAATAAATAAATACAGCATTGGCTGCTATACTCATTACAATTAATATCGGCAGATTGAGCATGCAGCATATAGCCCCTGCCATAGGATCTCAGTTTATAAACACATATGCTTCCTCACACAAAGGCTGTTTAAAACAGTAAGCAATGTTTTTCTCACTGTGTAATTTCTGAACAGTTCATAATGTACACATACACTGCACAGCGAAAGCACGGCACTGTTTTTGTGGTAACTTGTACATGTCCATGCGGAGTAAGAGAGTTGGGTCATTGTGGGGGAGAGAAGGCAAGCAGTGCTACTGACAGGCAGTGGGGAAACCCGCCAAAATAAATGATAATGAGTATAGTGCTTAATTTTAATATTTTCA
This sequence comes from Lycorma delicatula, assembly GCF_047948215.1. Taxonomy (NCBI): domain Eukaryota; kingdom Metazoa; phylum Arthropoda; class Insecta; order Hemiptera; family Fulgoridae; genus Lycorma; species Lycorma delicatula. The sequence goes on from NC_134460.1 coordinate 146,115,020, forward strand.
TTTTTTAGAATGTCAATCAATGAAATGTTCTAAGTGTTATATCTAGCTTACTCACTAGTACAGGAATCCATTTTACATTTAAGAACTTACATTTTAGTAGGAACAATTTTTCAAGATATAAAATTGTATGCGAGACCAATGTTTATTGCTCTTAAGTACGAATGTGCAATTTTTTCTAAAAAGAATAGTTAGTTATTCTTTAAAAAAATAACAATATCAATCTCTATCAAACCAGGCAATAGAATTGTTTTTGTATAATATTTTGGTTTATGAGAAAGGGCCCTATTATGTATTTTATAAATTATTTTAATATATTAAATAAATTTTTTAAGATTTAAAATAAAAAATCTTCCTCCAATTTAAAAAAAATACAATTAAACAGTTCTAGTTTACAGAAATAGTATTACTCTATACATTTTTAAATAATACTTATCTAAAAAAACAGAATTTTCTGTTCAATGTTTGTGTAAATATGTGCTCAAATAATTTAAATTAACGCAATCTGAATTGTGATTTATTTTGAAATTATTTTTATTTATTTAATATCTTACATATTATTATTATTTCATGCATTATTTATATTTTAAATTATTAATAAGAACTTACATCAATTTTATTTTATAATTAATTGTATATTTTGTGATGAATGCTGCTCTGATCATGGTTCTCCTTGATCTTTCCAGGCAAATACTGGAGTAGTTCTTTCTTTTATGGACAGAGCATCATACCTACCATTCTCGACAAGTTCTATATCATGTATTATTATGTACCGGTCAGAATTAAAGATTTACTTATTTTACTTGACGTAAATAAATAATAGCAAACACAATATAATAATCACCATAAATTAATTCCAGCTGATCACAATAGTAGTAGAATGGATGCTATGTGAAGAAAATGACAGCTAGTTATTCATTATAATGGTTCAAATTATTTTTACTCAAAAAATGGTTGTGTGGGTATAGGTCAAATCCTACTAAATCTAACATTTTGAGAATGCTTAAATCTTAATGATGAGAGCCAGTTCATCCTTGGTATTATCTGGTAGGGAAGCTGCCTGTAACTTGATTTTGGGATTCTTTTCTTTATAGTGGCTGCATAAAATTCTAATACATTAAATCCATATTAGGTAAAATCAGCCTTGAAAACTCTCATAAAATTAAAAAAAATTGTATCACCTACTATTGTTATTAAACAACAAACAAAATGGTTTAATAAAATAGAAGAATGTAATCTACCTAGTGTCTCTTTCTGTTACTAGGTATTCTTTTGTACACAAAACAACCTTCAATAATATTACCATATTGGTGCACTATCTGGTACTAAATAAAAATAAAAGGAGAACAATATACTACTAGATTCTATTTGTCATCATTTTTTATTCTTATTATCTGTCTTAAGAAGTGGCTGATAGTAGATTATAAGTAAACAATTAAAGGGTAAAAATTAAATCCTAATAGCCAAAGCCAGTTTTTTTTTTTTTTTTAATGAAATGATTTCATTAAATCACTGAAATTGAATAATGTAGAGTCCAGTTTTATTAGTGGTTAATGCCAACAGCAGTTGATGCCACATAAACTATAAATAAAAAAAACATTAATTATGTACAGTAATTTAAAAAAGATTTACTTCACAGATTTCTTTTAGAAACTCTACTTTCATCTAAAAGGTTCTGGGTTTGAATCTTGGACATGCATGCCATTTTTTTTCACGCAGTACAAATTTCTATAATACATTTCTACATGTTAATGTTTTACGCTTACGAGGAATGTTTGATAGTCCACACAAACTCAAGAGATAGGGTTCATAGAACTTTGTTGAGGTTATTTTTAATTTTCTACATCACCGCCAGGAGTATAAACCAAGTTTCAATCAGATGCAATCATAATTCTATTATTGACAATTGTCTGAGTCAATCAAATATTGTGTTTTGTGAAAAAATGGATGAAAGAGAATTTTGTGTGGTGATCGAACATTACTTTTGGAAAAGGAAAACCATACAGGAAACTAAAACTAAGCAGATAAATATTATGATGATTCAGCTCCACTGATTAGAACAGTTTACAAGTGGTTTGGTTATTTTCAAAATAGTTATATAAGCACAAATGTCACTGAACTTTTCATATGATCTGTTCAGGTTACAACTGAAGAGAATATTGGAAAAATCCACAATTTGGTGATTGCGAATTGAAGATTGAATTTGTATGAGATTGCTAAAACAATACACATCAAAATGAACAGATACATCAGATTTTACACAAATACTTATGAATAAGAAAACTGTTCACAAGAAAGATGATGCATTACTCAAGAAAAAATTTCCTTTTATTTCCAAGCATAGTTTCGGGTTTTTTCAATGTAATTAAGAGCAAATTTTATACTGTTTCATAATCGTTTATGAAACTTGGATACAACACCATCATACTGAAGCCAGGAAATAGCTTAAAAAATGGGTTGCAGTCAAGGAAGTTGCTCCAAAGAAAATGAAAATGTTCTGTCAATAAGAAAGGTGGTGACTGGTGCCTTTTGGGGTGCTCATGGGGTAATCTTCACCGACTTTCTTGAGAAAGATAAAATGATAACTGAGCAATATTATGAATTTTTGTTGGATTCTCTAAGTGAGGAAATAAAGAAGAAAACTACAATATTTGATGAAAAAGGTTTTTTTAACTAAAACAATTCACTCTTCTGTGAGATTGAAACAGAAAAAAATTAACTGAATTATGCTACAAAATTCTTCTGCATCTCTCTTACTTGCCACTCTTAGCACCTTTGTAGTATTATCTGTTTTCAAACATGAAGAAGTGACCTACTGGAAAAAAAATTATGCAGTTATTTCTGAAACACCTACCTATTTTGTAAGATTTGTGTAAATTATTAGAAGAAACTGAAAAACCTAGCATTGTAGGACTAAGCGTAGAAGAAGAGATTATCGTAAAACTAAGTGATTGAAAGAAGATTATGTTGAGAACTAAACAAATTTTTCTTAAAAGAACTGTGTTCTTTATTTTTACTTGGACTTATCAAATACCCATTATAAATGGAAGGGATTAATGTTTCCATATTTAATTATTTACCATTCTGGACTTTCTTCTTACTTTTCCAACTCCCCTCCCTGGTTTTCTACTAGATTATCTTTACATCTTAATTTGGTTCTTCCAAGTCTTCTTTTCTCACTGATTTTAACTCTCATATTGTTTTTCAATGTTCTTTGCATCTTGTTTTTCACTTCTTTGCTTGACATACTTGAACCATTGCAACCTATATTCTTACAGACTTCTAATTATATTACCTAGCTTGGCAGATCGTCCAGTGTATTCATTTATCTCATTACTCTACTTATCCATCTTAGCATTCTCATCTCAATCACCTATGAGGGTTGTCTGACAATTTTTGGGCCTAACATAGAAAGATGTATTTTTTCTGTCAAATATAGTTTTATTTTTTAACAAAGTGTCCTTTCAAGACCATACACTTCTTCTAGCAATGCTCTAACCTTGTTAACCATTTCAAATAGTAGCTGGCATCTTTCTCCACAAAATAGGTGTTTATGTATGCAATAACCTCCTTGTCTGATCAAAATCTCTTTCCTCCAAGCAAAACTAAAGGTTAGGAAACAAGAAAAAGTCGCTTGGGGTCAGATCTGGTGAATATGGTGAGTGGCCAACCAATCCAAAGTGCAATTTGTGAATTTTAACCATGATGACCATCTAAGTGTGAGTAGGTGCATTGTCCTAATGGAAAAGCCCTTTTTACTTTTTTGAAGATTATCAATAAACAAAATTCCTTTACAACCCGAAAAAACAGTTGCCTTCACCTATCTGGCTGATGGAACCATCTTTGCCTTTTTCGAAACAGGTTCACGCTTTGCAGTCCACTGTTTTGACTGTTGTTTGTCTCAGGAGTGTAGTAGTGGATCCATGTTTCATCTACAGTTATGAATTGATACAAAAAATCTGACTCATTTTGCTTAAGCTGCTCCAGTAGGGCCTTGGAAATGTTCATTCAAATGTGTTTTTGGTCCAAAGTGAGCAAATGTGGCACCCAATGTGCAGATAGCTTACGCATATCCAATGCTTCAGTTAATATATAACAAACACATTCTTTCGATATGCCATAGCCTCTGCTATCTTTCTAACCTTAATTTATTGGTTGTCCAGTACCATTTGGAGAAACTTTTTCGATGATATTGCTGGTGGTTACAGTTTTTGGCCATCCTGAATGTTCAACATCAACCAAGCTGGTACAACCATGCTTAAATTCAGCTGCCTGTCTTTTCATGGTGACAAATGATGGGACAGAGTCCCTGTAAACAGTATCCAATTCAGTTTTAATTTGCATAGGTGTACTGCCTTTCAAATGCAAATATTTAATCATGGCCAGATATTTAATTTTTTCCATTTCCACTAAAACACTCACAATGACTTACTCAAACGATTATCAAACAACTGAGCGTCCAAAATGGATGAAATTTTAGTGAGAACCTTTCAATGCATGTGCGAATATATTCCCTAACTTTTATTGATGAGTGCTGTCTTCTTCATGTTGAGGCTCAAAACCTTTTAGATGACCTTGTATACCCCCTTTATCAGCATCTCTTTGTAATTGACCATGTCCCACACAGTTTTATATGTTTTTTCTTTCATCTTATCATACAGCAATGTCGCTTATTTTTCTCCACTTCCAGTATCCATGTTATATTTTACGGTTTATTTCATCCTGCAGCTTTATTTTCTACATTTGATCCAAAATTTTTGGAGTAATTTAATCATAAATATTTAATTTACACAGTTTTAATATAACTGGTGATGTTTTCCACAGTTTAAATCCAAAAGACCAATGTAACTTAATAAGCGAAATTTGAATCTATAAGTTACTGGTGAAATTAAAACTTTCAGATAATTTTAAGTTTACATAATAAACTTTTCATTAAAACTTCAGTGATCCTCATAAGTTTTAAATCATTCAAGTTCCCCTCAATAAAAAAGTTAAAATAAACAAAACACAAGCGGTTGGATTGAGGAATGGTGTTACATATTAAATTTATATCGAAGATGTTTTACACAACAATATATTGTTACTGTATTGAAGAGAGTACATATTGGGGAGATACTCAAATGCATAACAAAAGATATAGGACAAATAAGTCATCATAATATGGCATGACCAGAAATATAAACAATAATTGTATATGGTATAGTATATTACATATTATGGTTGTATATATATATGTATATGTGTGTGTGTATTTTATTGCAGGATAGAGAATGGCAAACCGACTGACTACAAGGACACACAAAACACAGCTCCTCTTGTAAACTGTACATTGTAAACATTCTATACTTCACTATAATACCCATCAATATTCACTTGATGCACTTCAATAATGACATCTACACTTGTTTGCTTATCTATATTTTTATTTCTCCCTATCCATCTTCCTGTAAACTTAAATATTTTTATAAATAAAAAAAAATCATCAGAAAATAAAAAGAATGTGTTTTTTATGACTATAAAAGTTATCTCATCAATTTTATTACACATAACCTTACAAGATATATATATGAACACTCATAAATATTTATATCACATGATCTCATATATATATATATATATATATATATATATATATATATTTTTATAACCTCTTCAATGACATATATTGGTTATATTTAAAGAAAAATGGATGAAATTTGAAATCTTGAATGTAAAGATTAATACTGAATTAATTATTAAAATAGTTATCTAATTTTAATAGAATATAATTATATTTTAAGTGGTGAACAAAATATATGATTATAAATAAATTTTTCTTCTTGTCAAAACCATCTAAGCAATATGATTCACAACTTTTTTCCAAAGAAACATGAAAAATTAAATCATATTGTGATTGAGCAATGACAAAAATAAATTATACGCAAATAGGTCAAAGTATAGTTTGAAGTAAAACCAACTTTTTTTTCTAATAAAAAATTAATAATTTTATTAAACAAATAATGTTGAAGCAGAATTTTCATAGGAATTTTGCAACAATTGCGAAGGGGATGAAATAAAACCATATTATTATTTTAACAATAAAACAAAAGTTTTTAATGATAAATGATTTTTAAAGAGGAAGTTTGATCTATTTTATAAATCACTGTATGACATATACCAAGAAAATTGTATCACACAGTTGTTAAATAAACAATCAAAAATGTTTGTCACGTAACAACACATTTTCTTGTCAAAAAAAAATGTATGACCATCATCAATTTTCCTATCCACATTTACCTATTATAATACTTATACAAAGGCTGGTTGGAACTATAGTCATCAACCATTTGTAAATAAATCTTCAATACCAAGTCGTACAGCATGAAATATTTTATTCAAATACTTAAAATACACACTTAAATATTTAAAAAAAAAAAAAAAAATTAAAATGATAAAAAATTAATATAGTACCTGTGCACCGACAAGTCCTGCACGTAATCTAGGCAAATCTGTATGCGACCAATTTGATTTTGACCATGGTTCTATTTGTCTTAAATCCCATGAAAAATTGAATTGGCCTAATTGATTGTGAACAAACTTACGAATATTCCAGGGTAGATCATTGTGCCTGAAAAAAAATTTAAGTATGAACAATAAAGTACAACAATATTTTTACATTCCTGGCATCATAGTCCTCGGAGCTATGCTGCAAGAATGAAAGTATGGAAATCAGTCAAAAAATGGGGTATGGGTTTTTCTCGATGTTTCATGACCCAGGGACCCCCCCAAAAAAAAAAGTGGGGAGTAATGTTTATAAGTGTGGGAATGTTTGAAACTTAACAACTTTTGGCTGGTTAACTGATTTACCACAGATTCATGTATGTGGAACAATTTGTTGGTAAAATTTTGGGGTCAATATCTCCAGGAGGGTGGGGAGCCAACTTTCTCAAAATCTTATGAACATAACCCCATTTTATATTAAAACTCGGTACTTAGATTAAAAAAAATTAATTTTAGTTTTCCTCAGTGTTTTGAAAATAAATCTCAGAAAGTGACTGGGAATAAAATAAGATTATCTTCAATTTTTTACTACTATTATGAAACTTCAAACTCATCATCAAAGCTGTGATGCAGCTGTTAACAATTGTTTTGTCTGCTGACTAGTAAAAGTTGATAATAATAAGGTAAGCTATTAAAACGAATGGTTATAAACATAGTTATTTTGGTGTATATATGTATATATTTGTTTTGCATTTAACTAATATGCAATGTTTTTGGGATAAATAATATGTGCATGCAAAACAATAAATGAAAATGCATATACTATTATGGCTGCACGACTGTTTTGGCACCACTTTAATATCTGTTGAAATGAAATTATACAATCAGCCTGTGCAATTAAAGTTTAGATGAAAAATGTTGAAGAAACTGGTATATTGTTGAACAAGAAGCCTCCTGTTGACCAAAAGAATGTACATAAATCTGAAAACATAGAAATATGAAAGAAACAGAATGCTGATAACAGTCTGTCTCATCGATCAGTTTCACTCAGCTTATCAAACATCAATGTTCAAAAGATTCTTTATAAAGATTTATACGTGTAGCCAAATAAAATTCAAGTAGTATGCAGATTAGATGATGCTGATCAAGTTCATTATATGAATTTTTATTTATAATTCTTGAATCTTAAAATTTTATTTAAATCTATTCATAATATGCAAATGAGTAACAAATCACACTTTGATTTATTTAAGCAGTTGTGTTAATGAACAAAAATTCTGGTATCGAATAACAAACAATCCTAATGAAATGCATCTATAATTACTGCATAATTCAAAAGTCACTGCATGATCTGCAACAGTATCTAGAATAATTATTTACATTTCTTTGAGGACAATGATTAATGTTAATGTCAAGTCAGCGCAATACATCCATGCGACTTAAAAATTGTTGTTTCCTCAAATAGCAGATAAACTTTAAATCAAACCAGGCATATATCAACAGGATAAGATGACTATTCACACAGTGCTAAGCAGTTAATGAATGTAGTTGAACAATTATTTCCAGTCTGCATCATCTTTAGATGTGGCAATATTCTTTGGATTGTGAGATCACCATATCACCCTTTATTATTGTGCAATGTTTTTTTACCCTTGTTCTTTTTATACCTGATGGTTTTTTGTTAAATGACCATGTATCCATGAGTTCTTGTTTGTGGTTACTCTTTAAGTTGTGTGTTCTCTATAAATTACTGTGGAATGGGTCTACTTAAGGGTAAAATGTATTCTTCAATGTAGTAGCTTACATGAGTGCAAGTATGCTGCACAACATGTGAATACATGTAAGATGATATACGTGAAAAAATTTCTTGGAAGCAAATTTTCAGGAATTTAGAAAGCGAGTTATGATTTTTATAACTTTTTAATGATTTAATACAGTAATATAAAATGCCCTTTAATTTCGATAAGGAATAACTTAGAACTGATGAAAATGTAATAATTTTCAAATTTAATATTGAAGAAGAATTAAATTTTAGAGTTGTTAGCAAATGCCAGACGTTTAGCAAACATCATGGGTTGCTTTTCTAATTTTACTTCTTCTTCTAATTCATTTTTAAGTTTTACTAATACAACAGGACCATTAGTAACATATCAAAAAATTGTTTTAATGTTCTTCACATTTTAAGAAAATAAAACTGACAATTTTTCACATACAAGTAATCTAATATTAAACTGAAACATTTTAATTTTATCAATTAAATTGTTCTTCCACACTATAAGGTGAAATGCTTACTTTATTATACATTAACAACATGAACGCATTGTTATAAACACTACAAATGATTCCACAAACTTGTTTTAACTAATAATCTTTTAAAGTATGAAAATGTTAAGTGTTTAAAATGTTCTATAATAAGTGTAATATAAAATGAAAACAGTTAACAAAGTTTACAAAAGGGTTTTTGTTGAAAGTAACTTACAATATAAAAGAATTCTTAATTTTCTGACATACTAAATTACCGTATGTAAGTAATTGCTTAAAGAGGAAACAGGAACGGCATTAAAAATCTTTCAGTACCTTTTATTTACATTTACTGATTTGTTAATTTTCATTCCATTTAAAGATATTTTACTGAAGTGCTTAATTACAGAAAAAAAATCTTCTTATTTAATACTAACTAAAATCTAAATTTAAAGAAAACAAACATTAATATGACATGAATATTGTATGATTTTCTCCCTCTTTCTGAGTAAAGGCTTTGTTATTGAAGAGATAATACTTGCTAGGTAAACTCAATACATAGAGAACTGACTAACAGAATAAAGATATCAAGTTATAATTTGGATTTTTCATCATTTCCAAAATAATAAAAAAAGGTAAAGGGGTCTTTTGATCCTAGAATCATAAACATCTCTGTGATTAAGGTTGGAACTTATTTGAATCATCTAATATAAATATGTTGAAAAAATATTTCTATATTTGTTGCACATACAGAGCGAGTCAAAAATATGGAAAACCCTCAACAACTTTAAAACCGTTCCAGATAGAATACTATAGCTTTCAGGATAAGGTATTGGTCAACTACTTTACCTTTTGATGAGAAATTAAATTTCAACTTCTTCTTGGGGTATGGTCCAGTGGTTGTAATGTGGTACATAATTTTAAAGGTCCCTTTACAACAAGAAAAATGGTGAAAATAAAAAGTTGGTACAATGTCTGTATCCAAAATGGCAGCAAGATAAACTTTGAATTTTGAAAAAAATTACATTGTTAATAATTTAAGAAACTGTTATCGGAAATAAATAAACCTATACAAATTTTATTAAATTTATATTATTGAATAAATTTATTTAAAAAAAAATTGTTTGCTTATTTACTTAAATTTCATTTGAATAAATATTCAAAACGTTCTCCTGTTTGACAGTGTGCCAGTTGGTTGTGAAAGGATGATGCTGTATCATTTAGTGATTCCCTAGCGATATTTTGTGCTGATTTTCAAATTCTATTTGGTAAATCATCAATATCTTGGAGCTTATTATGTTGAACAATACTTCTTAAGTGGCTCATAGAAAGTAATCCGATGGTGACAAGTCAGGTGATTTTACTGACCATTCTATTTGACCGCTTCAGGCAATTCATCTTCCATTTAAATTTGACTTAAAGCCCATCAGGGCTAGGTATGGAGGGGGCGATGTGGGGTGACCACAATCGTCACATAGTGGGTGTCTTCCCCTACGAGGTAGGATACCTGAAGACTGAAATGAGGTGGAGCACCATTCTGTTGAAACCAAATGTTTTGGAAGTTGGGGCCAACGATGTTTTGAATGATATGGTCAAGAAGCAAAGCCTCATATTTCATTGTGTTTAAATTTCCATCAATAAATATAGGCCCTATCGATCATCCACCAACAATACCTGCCCATACATTTACTTTGACTGAATACTATGTATGTGCCTCACAATACCAGTATGAATTAACAATTTACATTGTCATTTAAAAAAAAAAATGTGGCTTCATCATTAAAAACTATGTTGTTTTAATAAATTACAATCTGCACAAAAATTGTTCATTATAATTTCGCAGAATTCAAGTCTTCTACCATAGTCATCTTCATTACATTCTTGCACCAGGAAAATTTTTGAAGGGTTTGAAATTTTCACTTTTTAATGTTTGAATCACAGAACTTTGGTTAATGTTATGTTCTCACACTGCTGATCAATTCGAGGAATGAGAATTCTCAATAAATTCTTGTATAATCTCAAATGATTTGTTATTATTTGTTGCAGATATAGGCCTCCCTGATTTACCGCTATTATTAATGCCTCCTTTTTCTTCAAATCGTTTGATGGTTTTTGACACTGTACCTTTTGATCTAAATAACAAAAGTGGTTAACAAAAATGGTAAAGGTAGACAAAAAATCAATTAGCCAACCAATCACAATAAATTCTCATAAGAAACTATCAATGCAGTAATGAAGCTCTAAATAGAATATTCCACAACAATGAAGTAAGCTTCATTTTTGCAACAGTGGTAAGAGACCATCAATGATCAGCATGATTAGGTGACAATATTTTTATTTAATTACTCATTAAATTGGAACAAAAACCTTTTTTTATGTAAAAAATCTTTTTAAATTTAACTTTTAAAATAAATTTTTAATTAGATTAAATTTTTATTTAAATCAATGTCAATTTCTTTTTATTTAATTTTACTTTTTGAACTTACTAAATTTAGTAGTTTTCAAAATAAAAATTTTATACTGCCTTCATTTTGGCTATAGACATTGTACAAACTTTGTATTTATACCATTTTTCTTGTCTTAAAGAAACCTATAAAGTTTCTGCATTCTTTCTGAAATTAAATTGTTCTTAATCTAATGCAACTGGCTACTACCATTCTGTTTTCTGTTCTTCTAAAAATTTATTTCAGTTATGGAATCATGAGATCCTCTGTTTTGATTTTATTTTTTTCTAAAAAAAAAAAAAAAATAAAACAACTGGTTAGAAGTTAATTTAAAAAAATAATTTAATATTTTATTTCATTATAAATAAAAATGTTATAAAATCATATAAATGAGTCTAGAAGACCATATGTTTAATAATATGTTCTGGTCACATACGGGACATATATAAAAAACTCATTCATTGTAATACAAAATCGCAGAAAACTTTGGCTTAAAGCCAAATACCGAAACATTATAGAAATAGTATTACTGAATTTTAAATTAAAATCTATCTGTTTAACTTAAAAAATCCTTATTCAGTATGCAGAATTATAATTTATATGTACTAAATATTTTATTCATAACTAGCAAAGGTATATGGCTTCATCTGAGTGGAGGTTGTACACTGTACTACCATTACCTACTAACAGAATCAGTAAATATTTAAAAAAAAAATTATAAGAGCAAATAAATACAAAATATAATATTTATCAAAATATACTATGCACAGAGGAATAATCTTTATTGCTGGAAGAGAAATATATTCTCCTAAACACATCATGTTAAAAAATATAGCATAAATATTTCAGTTATAGAGGAAATAAAATTCCCATTCAAATTTTAGTAAAAACAATATCATAGTTATTATATAATAATAAAAAAAAATCATCAATGTTATGTAAAAACTTACTGAAATTTTGGTAGTGAATTTGTAATCTGTCACTTCTACTTTGTATGGTAAATGATCTAACTACTCTCTAAGTTCAGTTGCTATCCTATCTGGTGATATATTTTCATTAAGTTTCAATTTGTGTAATTAGATATTACAAAAAATTAACTAATTCATTTCAATAAATTTTTCCATGTGAGAAGTACGAATGGGCTTATGCTTTCTTTTTTTAAATGAGAAAGTTTGCTAACTACTGAATAAGGTTAATTGAGTGAACTGAATGATTTAAATTTTTCTTCATACAATCTTAACTTAATTCTACATCACTATTACAAATAAGAAAGTGTTATTAATAGTTTTCACATTATGTTGTCAAACTTCATTAATTAAAACAAAAGAAAAGGACCAAACAGATTAAATTAAATAATCTCTATTAGTCATTTTTTTAAAAAAAAAGCTGACAAAAGCATTGCATGAATTTTCTGGCTATGCCGGTCCAGTCATGATTACCAAAATAAGATTTAAGCATCAAAATTTCCAAACTTTGGATAAAAATGTTTTTGATTTAAAGGGCTTCCTTACACTGTCGAGAAAACTTAGGAAAAATTTAATTTAAAGAAGAGATCGCTAACAAAAAAAAATTGCTGGTCCTTTTGTGTCCAGAATACAAATGCCAAACTTATTTTAATTTTAATAGCCCTTTAATTGATGAAGAAAATGCAAAAGTTTTTTTTTTAATAAAAATTAAGAGTTAAAGCAAAAAAAAAAAAATATATTTTTTAGAGGTGGCAAATAAATTTTAAGAAATGTTTTTCTAAAAATATTCATACATAGATTAAGTTTAGCAAAGTTGTTTAAAAAAAGGTTTTCACTACAAGACAGAAATGTCTCATAACATCCCCTTCAATAAATGCTAAAATAAGAAAATAAAAATTTCAAAAAACATTTCAGCATTTTAGGTCTGAGATCTATAATTTAAATTTTTTTTAGACATTTCTGATAGCTTAATATATGAAGTACAAACTTTCAAAAAATACTTAAACTCAAAGGACATAAGAGCAAAATAACAAAAGACATTTCAATTTTAATAGATGGAGAGGTTGATTTTTTTATAAAGATTTTTTTTTATTATTTATATACACATTATAGATAACAAATTTGTTTTAATAAAATTTTTTGTAAAATGGCTCTGAAGAAAACTGAAATTAGGTGTTTTTTTTTGTGATATCCCCCACACCCTTAACATGTTAAAAAAATGAATAATGGATCAATCCCAAGATAAAAAGTCAAAGAGTATTACATTATTTCCCACGCTTAAAGCATGCTGATCATGAGATATCAGGTTCCTCATTTCAAGGAAGTTTGTTGATCTCTTAGTTTCTTTAATAATTTTTTGAGAAACAGGAAACACGTGAAACAGGGCTGTAGTTCTGAATTTCTTGCCTGCTTTCTTTTTAAATATTGGTATTACATTAACGTTTAGTTGGCTGGAAAAACTCCTAACTCAAATGACTTGTTTAAAATATTACAAAGAAAACCTATTCTGATATTTATGTGCTATATTAGTGTTACACTGTGTCAATTAGTGGTTGTTGAGTGATTTTGCTATAGTATTCCCATCTGTCACTACAGTATTAGCAACTCTAATATTTCCAATGTTATTTGAATTATCTTTCTTCCCAGTCTAAGCTGATTAGTTGCTAGTTCCTTTTATTTTTACAGTTTTATTTATTTATTTTTATTACGCAGACTATTATAAAAAAAATAATCTACAAATAGGTCCTTTTTGCTTCTATCAGAATGTTTTTGTAAATTTTCCTCTGCAACATATGAAAGTTCTGTTGTTTAAATTCCCTGGCTGATTGTGCAGAATCTTTCAGTTTTACCCTAGTCACTTTGACTACCGTGGTAATTCACAGAATGTTTTTTGTTTTTATAACTTTTAATTTTGAGGGGGAAAGCAGTATTAAATAGTAATTAAATATGTTAATAAATCGATCATACATTTCATACTGTCAGAAGTGGTAACTTCTGACAAGTGATAAATGCGTTACCTGATCTAATATTATAATAATTGAATAAATTCACAAAAGGCACTTTTTATATAAAATTGTTAGTTTAATCTACTGTGCTATACTAGTGGGAAAACACACTATAAACAGACATATACATATACACATATATATATATATATATATATATATATATACCTTGTGGGTGTACATGCATATACACACAAGGTCTGTAAATAAAGTAATGAGACTGGTTCAGAAAAACTTTTTATTTACAATCCAATTATACATGGAATCTACCACCTTTGAAATAGTTCCCTTGGGAAGCCACGCAACGCTTCAAACGGTTATCCCACAATTCATGCAGTGTTGGGACTCAGAAACCGGAATATCCTTCAGATGGTCGGTTACATTTTTTTAAATGTTTTCTACTGTTCCAAAATGTTATCCTTTGAGGTGATTTTTTAAAGTTGAGAACAGAAAAAAGTCGCAAGGACTCAAGCCAGGTGAATAAGCTGGTTGAGCTACTACAGGAATGTTTTTCTTTGCCAAAAACTTATTAACTGAGAGTGCAGTGTGACAAGGTGCATTGTCATGATGCAGCATCAGTTGTTTTTGATGGCTGGACTCACATGGGCAACTCTTTTCAGCAGTCTTTCAAGAATTTCTCAGTAAACATATTGATTTACAGTCTGTCCTGCAGACAAAAACTCCTTATGGACAATGCCATTACTGTCAAAGAAACAAATTAGCATGGTTTTGATTTGTTCATTTTTTCTTTTTGGGATGTGGTGAGTTTGAAGTGTGCCACTCATTGCTCTGGTGTTTTGTTTCTGGGTTGTACTCAAATATCCAAGATTCATCACCAGTAATAACATTTTTTAGAAAATCAGGATCAGTTTCAATTCGCCCTAGATGATTTTACATCGTCCACCCTGTTGTTTTTCTGTTCAACAGTGATGTTTTTTGGAATTAATTTTGCACAATCTTTTTTCAAGTCCAATTTGTTTGTCAAAATTTGATGGACTATGATATGGTTCAAATTCAATTGTTCTGCAATCATTATGGCAGTTAATCACTGGTCGTACTGTATCAAGTCTGATTCGCTCAACACGATCATCACTTTTTGATGTTAATAAACTTCCAGAGTGTGGATCGTCTGCAACTGTTTTCCATCCATCTTTAAATACTTTAAAAACCACCTAAAAACTTAGGCTCATGACAGAGCATCATCTCCATCCGCCCTTTAAATTTTTAAAAAGTTTCAGTAGCATACTCACAGAGTTTAACATAAAACTTAACTCATTTTTGTAACGCACAACAAAAACTCATTTCACTAAAAGTTTGTTTAAGTCTCTTGTGGCAACAACAGATTAAAAATATTAATACCTAATATAAATCAGCTGTTCATATAACCATATGTTTACGAGTAACTTTACAGTGTTGCCACTATAGCTGCCAAAAAAAACTAGTCTCGTTACTTTATTTATAGACATCGTATGTAGTATATAGTATAGTGTATGTATATATACATACACAACACAAGTACCCTAAAAGCTTCCGTAAATAGGGAAAAATGTACGTCAATATTTAGGTCAGCAGTTCCATATGCTTGGGAGGTCGGCGTGGTCCTGTGAAGTAGCTTCCCAGATTCTCAGATTTTATCCCACTTGAGTTTTATCTTTGAGGGCATTTGAAGGCCACGGTGTATCAGGAAAAGATACAAAACATAAATCATCTGAAGGAACATATCACCAACACCATTACAAGCATAACTCCAGCTGTGCTTGTAAGTGTTCAGCACTGGAGGATACGCATTGAAATGTGTATTCAAAACAATGGTAGTTATGTAGAGCATATTATATAAATAAAAATGGTTTTCATAAAAAAATGTTCAGTTTTCCTATAAGTTTAAAAACTTATAGGAACCTTGTGTGTGTGTGTGTGTATGTGTGTATTTGTATTTTGGTTAATATTTATAAATTGTTTATATATTCATATATATATTTTGAATATATTAAAGTTAAATGCTAACAACTAATAAAATATAATGGTAAAATAAAATATACAGTATTGAATTAAAAATTTATGATGAATTTATGCTAAATATAGTAATGAAATTATTTATAGTTTTTTTTTTTTGTCTTCAGTCATTTGACTGGTTTGATGCAGCTTTCCAAGATTCCCTATCTAGTGCTAGTCGTTTCATTTCAGTATACCCTCAACATCCTACATCCCTAACAATTTGTTTTACATATTCCAAACGTGGCCTGCCTACACAATTTTTCCCTTCTACCTGTCCTTCCAATATTATTTATAGAGTAGGCTCTTTAAAGTATTTAGTTATTATTTTGATAAAAACTTTTAAGATACTGGTAATTAAGCCATAAAATTATTTGACTTAGGAAATAAATTCAGTTATTTCAAGTGGTCAGTCTGTATAAGAATACAACTGTAGTAATACGATTTTTGTGCATCTTTATTGTTTATATACAATCATAATTACTTAGGCAAGTTAAAAAATTCAAACAGAATATCAAAAATAAATTGAAATACAGATGAAAAAATATATCATTATTTCAAATTTTATATCAGATGAACATAAAACAAAGGGTAACAATACAAAATCTGTTAGTGATGCGATCAGCTGTTTTCTAAAAAATAATTGCGATTCAACAATTAAAACAATCAGTAAAACTATGTACCCACAGATCTTGTTTACAAAGTAAAAATGAAAAAGAGAGATATTTTAAAATTTGGAAAGGGTTATAGATAGACTATGTAAAAAACAATGTTAATGGAAAAAATAGTTTATTTAATGGAAGATTTATGCATACACTATTTAATGGATTTATCATGTACTGCAATAGGAATTTTGTTTTGTTTATTATATGAGTATATAAATTAGAATAAGTTACACATATATTGAAGTTAATTTAACCACATTTTCAATTAGTTGCAAGTAAAACATTATTAAATAATATAATAAATAATTCTTGTATAAAATTTTCTTCTTATTTTGGAAATAGATATGCATGATAAACACAACATATGAATCTTCTATGCTCTACTGGGACATATACAAAATGTTTCAATTAGCCAGTCAACATTTTGTTCTCATTTTCTTTCATTTATTATATACATTTTTTGAAAAGGGATTTTTAACAATACAGAGTTCTTTCTTAGTTAATTTCTTTACATCACAATACAAAATAATTATTGAAAATACATTACAAAAAAAAGAGTAGCAAGAAATTTAATTATTTATAATATATATATATATATATATGTTCAAAAGAAAAAACAAAATTCAGCAATCCACCATAGTGCAGATCCAAATAAGAGCTCTTACCTTATTTTTTCATTTTTTTATTCTCCCTGATGTAACAATGTGCGCTTTCAAGGAATTCCTGTTCATCAGTTGATTAAAATATCAAAGTTAATACTTATATAAAATATGTTTTTTTTTGTCTTCAGTCATTTGACTGGTTTGATGCAGCTCTCCAAGATTCCTTATCTAGTGCTAGTCGTTTCATTTCAGTATACCCCCTACATCCTAGATCCCTAACAATTTGTTTTACATATTCCAAACGTGGCCTGCCTACACAATTTTTTCCTTCTACCTGTCCTTCCAATATTAAAGCGACTATTCCAGGATGCCTTAGTATGTGACCTATAAGTCTGTCTCTTCTTTTAACTATATTTTTCCAAATGCTTCTTTCTTCATCTATTTGCCGCAATACCTCTTCATTTGTCACTTTATCCACCCATCTGATTTTTAACATTCTCCTATAGCACCACATTTCAAAAGCTTCTAATCTTTTCTTCTCAGATACTCCGATTGTCCAAGCTTCACTTCCATATAAAGCGACACTCCAAACATATACTTTCAAAAATCTTTTCCTGACATTTAAATTAATTTTTGATGTTAACAAATTATATTTCTGACTGAAGGCTCGTTTTGCTTGTGCTATTCGGCATTTTATATCGCTCCTGCTTCGTCCATCTTTAGTAATTCTACTTCCCAAATAAAAAAAATTCTTCTACCTCCATAATCTTTTCTCCTCCTATTTTCACATTCATTGGTCTATCTTTGTTATTTCTAATACATTTCATTACTTTTGTTTTGTATTTGTTTATTTTCATGCGATAGTTCTTGCGTAGGACTTCATCTATGCCATTCATTGTTTCTTCTAAATCCTTTTTACTCCCGGCTAGAATTACTATAGCATCAGCAAATCGTAGCATCTTTATCTTTTCACCTTGTACTGTTACTCCGAATCTAAATTGTTCTTTAACATCATTAACTGCTAGTTCCATGTAAAGATTAAAAAGTAACAGGGATAGGGAACATCCTTGTCGGACTCCCTTTCTTATTACGGCTTCTTTCTTATGTTCTTCGATTATTAAAATATATGTATGTATGTAAAAACAGATAGTAATGTATTTAGTGGCTAGCCACAAAGATACTTAAAATTTGAATTATTTGACTACACATATTTTACACATGTTAATAAATTCGGTATTTTAATGTGTAATTTTGAAATTTTAATCAACTGATATTGAGAAATTCCTCAAAAGTGCTACTGGTACATAAGGGAGAATAATAAAAATGAAAAAATATTGTAAGAGCTCTTAGTTGGTTCTGCACTGTGGTGGATTGCTGAATTTCATTTTTGCTTTTGAATTAATTAGTACACAGGAAATATGGACAACATAAAAATCAATTTTGCTAAATTAATATATATATATATTTTCTTTTTCTATAAATTTTGTTCACAAAATATGGTAATTCAAAGTATAAAGAAACGTGATTCTTTTTGTTGGTTTTTTTTAACTGAATTGTTTTTACTAAAATGCTTTTTCTACAATTTATTATTAAATTTATCTACTATTATGACATACAATAATTAATTAAACCTTTTTCTTACATCCTATGACATTGTGTCCTGTTAAAAGCTATTATCATTCTATTGTTTCAACCCTCTTACAAAATCTTCTCAATTCCTGTATGACATTGGATATATTATAATGCACAATAACGATTAATTTTCAGCTACTTATTTTCACATTTGATCGTGTGCTCATATGTGAATACACACTCACATGAAATAGTAATCGCTATGTATAAAAGCTTCCTGAACATACAGTAATAAGAATTTTGCCTCATTTTTACTAAAAAAATCTGTAATGAAAATTAAAATTTTTAAACAAAAACAAAAAATTTCACAGTAATATGGAAAATTGAAGTTTTATCAGCCTGTTGGCTTTACGGAACAATAATTTTGAAAGGCTGGTGCCCAACTCTTAACTTGAAATATACAACTCTTTGTTTTGAACAATATCTATTTATTTAATTTGTTACATTGATAAAAAAACTAAATAAAAGAGATAACAATGCATAAAAAAGAACAAATAAAACAAGAAGTAAGGATATTTTGGAAACTAGTAAGAAAAATAAATATTATATATTAGCAACAAGCTGCCGACAAAAAAAAAATATGCAGTTAATTTTTAGCTTAATCTTAATATACTCCTAATCACAATGCAAAATATTATACATACATATATATAAACAGTTATATATATTTACACATATATATATACAGTGACTCCGTTATCATAAATCTCTTGTTTCCAATCAGCATGAATTTCCTCGTATTTTTTTAACAGGAAAAGGAAACAAATATTACTTCAACAATTACTAGAATACAAAATTAAAAAGGATTTGAAATGGTTACTGAGATCAGAAGAATTTGAAACTCTGACTATAGAGCACAAACCAATATTTTCTGTTTTACAAAGAAGAACATTTTGCTCCAGTTGAATGTTATACCAAAATTTGTCAAGATTATTTGCTCCAATAATATTCAAAGTAATTTATGTAATTTTATAAATATCTCTTTAACACAGACTCTATTGCGGATAAAGTATATTCTTTAATTTTCATAAATGTTCAAACCCGTTATAATGGAAACTTGAAATTCAACACAGGTAATAATTTCAACATTCTATGAAGCAATGTGTCTTTGAGTTTTACTTTAACATCCCTCCCTCTAAACGAATGTAGATTGATAATGGAATAATTCATAGCTCCTTTATCTACTTGTATTATAATGTAATTATAACCAGAACTACAATTTAGTTACAAAAGTAACTTCAATAACTTAAAAAAACAAAAAAACTGGAGTTTCCCCTTTTAACCAACTTAAATAGGTGAAACAGGATAAACATGGAATATTTGATTCACAAATAGAATCTACAACCGACTTGCCTATTTAAATTAAATACTGATTACTGGCACAAAATGTTTTCTTAAGATGAAACAAGCCTAGAAAAGAAAAAAAATATCATGAAGTAAAGACATCTTAAGGATCTGGCATTAACCATTGTCAAAAATGGGTATTTCACCTAATATTTTAACTTGTAACTAAGTAAGTATGAATAAGGAAAATCATGTCCAATATTTATAACTGTGATACAATGATTTTCTCCCGCATAATTAATTACAATATGATAAAGCAACAGCTATTAAATGGAAGCATCTAAATAGCTTAAATTATTTTTTTTATTTAAATTAGTATGTTACTTATTAAATATTATAGAAAACATAAAATAAATATAGCCAAAGAGGAGCCACCTGAAGAAAAAAATCACATCACCTTTCTACTGTTGATTATCTATATATAATAATGTAAATGTTCGTTGGTTCAAAATCTTAAATCTCCGAAGTTCTTCACCGATTGCTTTGAAATTTTGACACAATGCTGTATTTGAATACACAGGTATTTTTATACACCTATTATTTATATAGCTAAGATGTCATACCTGTGTCAGGTAAAAACATGCTCTTTTTTAAAAACAGCGCTATCTGTTGGACGTAAAAGCAACACATGCTATATTAAATATTTTATGATTTTGTTTCAGTGTTTCCGATATGTGTATTCGCTACAGACTAAAAAACTACTAGACTGATTTACGCGTAGGGAAAAAGGAAATAAGGGAAAAATCAGAAAAGGAAAGAAGGGGAAAACAGAAAAAAGGAAAGGGGAAATGTGATAAAAGAAGGGGGAAAGGGAAATAGAAATGGAGAAGGAAAGGGAAGGGGAAAGGAAATTGGGAAAAGGAAAAGGGAAAAGTTAAATTTTGTGACATTCTGTAGTGTTCATTTTGTTAATGTTTTATCAAACTTTCAACTGTGTTCATTTAATCTATATATATATATTCAAATCTAGCAATAGCGAAGCATTGCCGGGTCTGCTAGTTATAAACAAAAAAACTATATGATAAAAAGACACTCAAAGGAATTTTTATATCATTTTTTAAAATTAAACTCATGAAATATACGGGGTGTTGAAACAGGGCTGAAGAAAGCCTACTCAGTGATCAAGAAGTTTTTTCTGAAACTGATTACGTGCAAATGAATCAATTACTGAGGCTAAAAAGAAACTTCTAATTTATTTAAATATTCTTTTCATCCATTTTAAAATAACTGAATTACAGTACTTAGCAATTAACTGATAGTTGAAAGATCATAACTTTTTCTCACCTCATCTACCCACCATTTCTAGGAATTCCTTTTGTTATATAAATATCTTCTGAATTATGTTGTTTCTGCCTTATTTTTTGCACTTCAAAATGACCTTTAATTTCTATCAACAATATTTTATGAAAATACTATTTCAAATCCATATTTTTAAGTCATGAAATTCAGGTGAGCATTTCTATTCATGTGAAACGTACTGCAATACACAAAATTACATTGTTACGTGTAGATAACAATATGATGTCATTGTTTTTATTTTAGACTGCTTTATGCAGGACTTTTATTATCCAAAATAATACAGTCTATAATAAACAGACTAATAATCAATAGTAGAATGAAAGTACAGGTTTTTACAATTTGATAAAATTATTTATTACATCAAATTCATTATATCACAATAAAATCAGGCCATGTAAGTAATAAAGTTTAAAACATTGATTCAGATATAATCTCAATTTTATACTCATTAATGGGTCTGTGTGCTCTTTGTTTTACATAATAGTTAAAAAAAAAAAAGTCTGTAAACAATCTAGATGTTGGTCTAAGTCTAATAAAATTATTGCTTATTCTGTACCTAATTAAAAAAAAATCTACATTCTTTTATTTAAAAGCAATAGGTAAATAAAGATTCGGATTTAAAAGAACCCTACAAAGTAAATTTCATGCTACTCTTTAAGTATTTATTGTATTACAAAAAATAATGTCAGCAACACATTTGCTATCAGTACAAACGGTACAGGACTTTTTTGCTGAATTCAATCAAAATGCTGCATCTAACAGTGAAGTGGGAGGTCTTTGTTCAAATTACTGTGAAAGGATTACAGGATTAAAATTTTCAGTGCATTCTGATAAACTATAGTAAAAATTGTAATAATGAAAGTGTATCAAATAAAGCATATTGTGCATATAGATATTTCCATCTAAAATAAAATGTCATCTCTTCGAGCTCCCTCAAAAAATCAAAATGAGTTTTTAAGATACAAAAAAGCTCTCGGATTTAATTATGGAACATCATAAATATAAATCATGTAGAACTACATTTATAAAATTAATTATGTTAACTTATCCTAAGGGTTATATTTATGAATGTGCAATCTTTGATAAAAAAAATAAAATAAACAATTATTCAAAAATAAAAAAAACTAAATATTCAACTCTACCAAACCAGACAACGGAATTGTTTACATATAAATCAATATAATACTTTGTCTGATGAGAAAGGGCCTTATTATGTTTATGTTGCCATTTGTAATAAATTACCGAACTATTTAAAAAATCTTGCCACCAATTTATCTAGAATATTGTCAAAAGATTTTCTTTTACAGAAGCAATATTATTCTGTCTACATTTTTATATAACTAAAAAAAAAACCTGATCTTTCAGGACCCTCTTCAACATGTAGATAACTATGTGCTCAAAATAATTTTCAAACTGTTTTCTGATTTGTGAATTATCTTGCAGTAATTTTGTTTATATGTAATGTATTTATCTTAACACTATTTCATATATTTCAAGGCATACACATAAAGCAATAGTTGTCATCTTATATTTAAATATTGGCGGGTCTGAATACAGTTTCACGCTTGCAGGGCCATCTATCGGCTATTGTTTTAAAATAGTATAGTCGTTTACCTGCCGGTGAATACAGATCGCAATGCCCGCGACAATCGTTTCTCTCGCCAGTTCTGAAGTGCGCGCTGTGATTCTATTTTTGTGTGCAAAAGGATCTTCAGCTGCTGAAATTCATCGGGAGTTGTGCCTAGTGTATGGACCTACAGTAATGAATGAAGGAAAGGTTAGACAATGGTGTCGAAACTTTAAAAATGGCCGCACAAATGTGCAAGACGAAGAGCGGAGTGGCAGGCCCAGTATTCAGACCGACGAAATCGTTGAACAAGTGAACCGAAAACTGTGATGTGATCGGCGATTGACGATTAGCGACCCGGCTGATGAATTTATATATGTTGGACGCACCTCTGTCTACACGATTATTACAGAAAAGCTCGCACATCACAAATTGTATGCAAAGTAGGTACCGAAAATGCTCACCAACTAACACAAAGAGCAAAGATTGTGCAGTGAACGAATGTTTTTGGACCGCTATCGAAAGGATAAATATGATTTGCCACATTTTACGGGCGACAAGACTTGGATATACTACACCGAAGCAGAATAGAAACAACAGTCGATGCAGTGGCGCCATTCAAGTTCTCCAAAACCGAAAAAGTTTAACCAATTCTCGTTCTTGAGTAGAAAAATGTCGGCTACCGTTTTTTGGGACGAAAAGGGCGTCATTTTGGTTGATTTCATGGAACGTGGATCAAAAATTACAGCTGACGTGTTCTGCGAAACGCTCACCAAACTGAGACGGGTAAACCAAAATCGACGACGCGGGAAACAGTCGTCCGGCCGCAATCCTCCTTCACGACAACGCGCGGCCTCACACCGCTGCCTTAACCAAGAAGAACATTCAAGATTTTCGTTGGTAAATTTTTTACCGCCTTTCATATAGTCCTTGCACCTAGCGACTATTTCCTGTTCTTGCATTTGAAAAAGTGGTTTGGAGGACAACGGTTTAAAAACTACGCGGAACTCAAGACTGTAGTTGTTAACTGGTTCAATTCCCAGGAGGCGAACTTCTATGCAGAGGGGTTAAAGAAATTGGTGCAGCGTTACGAAAAGTTCTTAGAACTGAATGGCGATTATGTGGAAAAGTGAAGTAGATATGTAGTAAACTAAAACTGAAAGTTAATTTTTTTTAATGACCAAACGGCTCTTACTTTATGAATATGCCTCGTATATTTAAATAATTAATATCAACCCTATTTTTTAAGTTACAATTAATTTTATAATGACAAGATCACACTGTTTTTTCTTGATTCAAATGAATTTGTAATTATACACCCGAAGAACGATCACATTAGTTGACTGTTATAAGAGAGCGGTAATGGGGAAAATTTCCAAGCAAAAAGTATCATTTAAAAGAACCTTAATCATCTCAATAAATAAAAATAAATTTAAAATGTAGAGTAATACATATGACTTTATAGTGTTTTGTTGTAAAAAAAAAGTAAATTAAAAGGTAAATATCTTTTTGCAACATTATGGAATTAAAAATTAATATATATCTTGCTATTTATCTTAATATTTACTTTTTTTATAAAGATAATACGAATACATTATTTTTACTGGTATTTAAATCCCATTTAAAACAGCCTTGTCCATATCTTCTTTACATATAACGAAGGTTAATATTTACAGTTATTATTGTAATTTATTTATTAGTAATTAAATTTTAACTTATTTACATAATGTTTATAATTCCACTGCGTTAAATTTTATAATTTGCAATTACAGTATCGTGTTTTTCATTTTAAATTTTACTCAATTTTTTCTTGTAACTTACAATGCACTACTGCTGTAATGAACAAATTAAAAACACAAAAATACCATTAAAAAATAGATGACAGGTCCAGCCCACGTTTTCCCCCAGCCTTATTGTAACTATACATTGCAACAAGAAAAAAAAAAAAAAAAAAATTACATCATTAATAACTAATATTATAATACAATTACATTTTCTTTAAGTATTATGGAGTTAAGCAAAAGAAAAAAGTATATACATATACAACACAATGTACAGAATAACGAGAAAAAAGCTTAGGATATTTAATACAGGCAAATGCATTATTTAAAAGCAACGGCTGGACAGAAGAAGCAAAGAAGATCAAAAGAGATTACATAAAAATAGGAAGTCACTAACAAAGGATGAAAAGCCTAAATATTCCAACTGAACCACCGATATTATACAAAGAGTATATAAACAGAAATCTGCACGCAGATGCTGATCTCCTTACTTTATACACTAACATCATATTTTAAAAACATTTATTACATCGTGATATTGTGCATAGCAATTATACTTTAAGATAAGAAAGTGACGTATGGCTGGAATGGACTAACAATGAAATCTAATTATTACAGTAATATAAATAACACATTAATTAAATATTCAGGTGTATTTATAACTGAACAAGATTTATACGAATTCCAATAAAACCATATGCACACTGTTATTTTTAGTCTGTGTATGTGAACAAGAATACATTTTTATTTTCTTATATTTGTTAGATTATATCAAAATCATTTTCAAAAGTAGTTTGAGTAATAATTATAATTAAAAATTGTTAAATGATTTTTATAGGCTTAAGTATTAACAGAATATTTATAAAAGACCAAAAAACGTCCTTGGAAACTGAATTTTATCCCTTAAAAGCCACTGGTTCAACAACACTTAAAACATTTTGATTAGTAATATTCTGGTAACTAAATTACGTGAAGTAAGGATAAAATGCCAATGATAAAAGTCATGTTAAAGAAACCGGTTCCTATAAAGTTAAACAACACTGGGTGCAGTTTAGTTTATACTCGCTTGCATCTCATGAATGAAGCGATTAATGCCACTTGAAATTAAAAAAAAAAAAGTAATGTTTATCTCCTAAGTAGACAAAATGTATATAATACATTGTTTCTTAACAGAAGAAAAGATTAATTTATTGATTCATATCGCCTATCATAGTCTTTCGTATGGGTGTAGTAAATACAAAACACCTGAGGCAGGAGGCACTACTTAAAGTTGCTTTGACAAAGAGTAAAATTACAGCCCTGGTAAACAGAAAGGCGACATGTATGTTTTGTTATTTAATCCATCTTCTGTATTTCAGTAGGCTTAGCAAGCCAATGATCTAGTGAATGTTTCTCAAAAAAAAAAAAAAAAAACATGAAATTTATTGCTTTCCTTATTAAGCCTGATATGGGATCTTGTTATTTTGAAAATTTCTAGTTCAGTTTCAAAATTCTAAGAAAAATAGAATATTTACACATCATGAAGCATCCTCTGACGATCTCTAATATTCCATTTACATAGAAATATTAAAATTAAATAATATTTACTGACATCCTATAAATGAACTTTTAAGTTAAATTTGCACTAAACTTTTTAATGTCATTTTTATTGCTGTAGTTTTATGTAAAGCTCAGATTCCATAAACAACTTGTTCATAAATTAATTTTACCCAGATTTTTTCACAGAAAGAAAGATTAACAAAGTTGTGTCTTCAGACTGGACAATGGAGAGCTATTGACTCATCAATCATTTGGCGGGTTGATGAACTTACATCATTCTCTAAAACTTCAAGCTTCAACATACTTCCTGTATTTTTAATTATCAGTTTCATATATTCTATATACCTTTATTGTTTCAGTCATCTTGTTACATCGACTATAGTTATATGTTTCGTATATAATAAATCTCTGACTTCCTTTATTGTTCTTAACTTCTATATTTCCTTATAGGGCCAAATTGACTAATCCTGGGAGTTTTAATGTTATTTAGTCTTGTCTTTCTTTTTAAAATATTGTACCATAAATTTCTCTCTTGTTTTAAGAAAAGAGATTGAGGTTTTCTCTTAATTCTGTACGCTATTTACCTAGTTAATTTTCAATATTCTCTTACACCAGACACTACTTTTACAGGAATATTACATTTACATATAGTGATCAGCCAAACTTATGGGTTTTTGCAAATAACATTCCATGACTATCTTGTTTTTTGACCTCCCCCCAAAAAAAAACTCTTAGTCTATGAAACATTAATAAAAAAAAGTTATCGATTTCTGAAAAATGTATGTATGTTGGCCTGTATTTTGATACCTTTATTTTGAATACCTCCTGAGTGGTTGACAATTAAATTCTTCAAAAATTGCTCACAAAATTTCTACATACGGAGAGTAATGATGGCATTAAATTTTGGACAAAATTAAAACATTCATCCCCATCAGGTGAGAGGCATCACAGTACTCTGTTTTTTAAGGTATACTTATTTTTTTTTTTTTTTTAG
This sequence comes from Lycorma delicatula, assembly GCF_047948215.1. Lineage (NCBI taxonomy): Eukaryota > Metazoa > Arthropoda > Insecta > Hemiptera > Fulgoridae > Lycorma > Lycorma delicatula. The sequence goes on from NC_134460.1 coordinate 146,142,568, forward strand.
GAAACAATAATTTTTTTTAGCTTTGTTGAATAACATTGTCCTGAATCAAACCAACTTATTTAAGTAAATAATTACTCCAATAAACAGATTTTTAAGTCTTAAAAACAAAACAACTGAATGGATCCGTACTTAAAATATAAATTTTCTTAAACTTTTATTTTCAAGATTGAAAATCCAATTGTATGTACGTATTAATAATGGAAACAATTAGAGAACTTTTTAAAAAAAGGGGTCCCATGGTAACTCGCTTAAGAATAAAAAAATTTGAATTTTTTAAAAGTTTTTGAAAATTTATTTGATTTTCAAGTTGTGGTTATAAAAAATTTTATATGAGGTAGTCATTGAGCAAGGGGGTCAAAATGGGATGGACAATTTTTACTAAAAATTTTGATTATTTATTTTTTCTTAGCTGTTATTATACAGTACAATTTTGATAATAAAAATATTATTTGGTCAAGGGAGTCAAATCATATCCAAATTATTTACTAAATGTTTTGACTTTTTTTTGCAATTAATTGAACTGTAGATATTGCATATTTAAATCACTGATATTTAAAAACTTTATGGTAAATTTAAAATAAAAATCTGTCAAGGCCAAATCTAGGAAAGCTATGCAACCCTTTACCATTTTTTTTTTTTACTCTCCTTTTGTCTACGTTCTATTGTAGTACACTCCATAAATATATTCTAGGAATATTTTACTGACAAATTACATCAACAACATTCCTGACAAATTATTCTGACCACAATTACTAATAATAACAAAATGTTTATTTCAGAATGAAGATAATTACAAAAGAAATAAATACATAAACATTTTATAGACATGACCATGAACTGGTTGTCTGTCAGGTTGAGTTCTAATATTTAAAAAAGTCTACTATAAACAAACACAAGATTATAATTATCTAATGATTACATTTATATTTATATAAAAAGAACAAAAAGTAATAAATAATCTAATTTCCCGAAGTAATCCAATCAACAATTCCTGCTTCTAACGTGGATAAAATTTTTTAGAGGGATTTATTTATGAAGATTGGCTATTAGTAATTTAATACTATTCATAGTCAGTTTAATGGTAATCCAGTTAGTATACATATTAACTATTTCCAGTGGCACCCTGGGTGGCAAAATTTCACAATAAATATTAATATCTTGTAATCTGAACTAAAAATTTGAACCATTTCTTTTCGTATTTTTGTTGCACCTAATATTCAGACCGATTAAAATGAGCACTGAACGTTTTGTTATTTAATCTGTAACAGAACTGGGGAATCCCCCTTTCTTTAAGTGAGTGTAGTCATCTTGCTTGCTCTAGCAACTGGCAACACTATCTGTACTAACCAGTTACCTTGTGGTAATTCCCTGTGCTTTATTTTGTGCTCGGATTGTTCACAACGAATATTCAGCGAGAATTAATTCTTTCATATAAAGGATAGAGTTCAATATTGTCTAATAACGCCTGCAACATCAGTCGTCCAGTTCACATCGACTCAATTAACCTCAATTCATGATTTTCTTTAAGTGCATGTTGTGATTGTTAAATTATTGAAGTTTGTCGAAAAATTATTTTATTAATTTTATGTAATAATAATTTAATCTTGTCTATGCATATCATAAATGTTGTGTTTATATCAATAAGTGACATACGTGCAAGAACTTTTGTAACAAATGTGTTTATTATATTATAAAACATTCACATGACTTCTTTATTTGTACCTGTACAAACACACAATAACAGATTTATTCTTGCCGAAAAGTTCTTTAGAATTTCCGTAAATTTTGGAGCCTTTCAGCCTTATTTTAAGGGCGAATTTGGCCTACGCCAAACAGCTGAAACCCATGCTATGCCACTGACTATCTCATAAATGAATTTCATTCTTAATAAAAATAATTTCATCACTTGGAGAGGCCTTTTTATCTGTAACGGCACATTTTTCTACCTTATAATTTTTAAACAAAGATATTACACTACTAGGCATACTTTCCAGCCAAGTCTCTGTAAGATAAACAATATTAATAAAATAACCAACCTTTATCTGATATCATCTAGTATGTTGGAAAACCCATTTATATTTCAGTACAATATATTATTTCAGAACATACAAAATTCAAATTACATCTTGAATTATATATAAGTGTTGTTGCTATTTTTTATTGTCCCGCTGGGGTTGGTAATAAAAAACGATTCAAAGAATCTTGTTGACCTCTCAATTTTAATTTTTTTTTTTTAATTCTATTGAGTGCAGTAAAGCTCCTAGATGCATCTACTCCTTGACTTTTTCTTGACACACCTCAGCTTCCAGTTAATTTGTGATTCTATAGTAAACAGCAATAAGCTAGTAACAGCTAGCAAAAGTTAATTTTTCTTAACTAAAATACTACTGCTTCTAACTCAAATATGTACAAGAACATCTTGCTTTCAGTCCCTTAGCCTTCCAATTTAATTTATATTTTTATGGTGACTAATATTTGAATATAACCTCTTGGTTGATTTCAGGAAAGTTTAACTCCAAAGCAGTACATTCTTTTTATTTTTATTAGACTTAAAGGATTCATTTTTTTAAAGTTTGAAACGGAACTCAAAATAATAGACAAATCACTAGACATGCTATAAAAGTTATTATTGTCTTGGTTATTTCGATACTGTTCACTTTATTTACTGTGAAAATTATTTAAAAAATATTTTCATATTCTTTTAAAAGTGTATTTGCAATTTTCAAAACATTATAATGTCTATGTTGTGTAAAATGAAGACACTTGTGTTTCAAATGAAACTAGTTAAGACTTAAATTTGCTTTTTTCTTGGTAGCCAGAGTTGCATAACTTTCCTGATATTAATGAGAAAGTTGTGCAACTCTTTACTGGCAATTTCTTTTTTTTTTAGTTCTTATTACTTTTCTATTATTATAGTTTATACTCTCTGTAAATAAAAATATACCATGAGCCATAAAACACAAATTAAATATATCTTAAACATGTTGTGCATCCACCTTATGTTAATATATGATTGGGAAATTAGGTAACCTGCAATGGATAATCATTGTTATGTGTGGTCAAAATTTTAGTTGAACTGCTTTAATTGGATAATAGTTATTTTGGTTAGTAATTTACCATTACTCTAGTTGAATGTTATTACTTAATAGGCTGAAATTTTTATCCTCAAAATGTCAGTTCCAAAAAAATACAAAATGTTTTTGCTGTAATTGATTGTTTGTTAAGTACTCATTTAACAGCTGGCAATAATGTTACAAAAAAATTCTTCCTGTTCTTTTTAATTTTTAACGGTAAATTTTGTTTTTGCAAATTTTTCACATTACCAAAAAAGGATTTGGTTTTTTAGTTTACATTAAATGAGAACTTTTCTGAAGCAATGTACTGTTTCTAAACAAAATTAAAATTTTTCTAACTTTTTTTGTTTTATTCAACTTATCTTACACCATTTTGTTCAGAATTACATTCTCTACAAGCTTTGTTTAAAAGTTTTATATGCTTATTAACCACTTAACAAAGTTATTGTTGTCAAAACAAGAAAACAGGGTGTTTTTAATTATTGGTTTTTAACTCCAAATTTCTCAAAAATTACTGCAGTTATGATTCTGAGCCATATTTTATTAGATTTTTCAGGTAAAAAAAAACCATAAGAAATTACTAATTACTTAAATTACTACCCCCTTAATGATTGTCTGAAAAATTTCAATATGACTTCATTTCACTGGGGTAGCTGAAATCTGAGCAAAATCTTTCACTAGTCGTAACTCACTAACGAAACATTTTAGGATATATTTTTATATGTGTAACGTTTTCCATTATTTTCACAAGTAGAATAGATTATGAAAGTCCCGGGAAAACTTTGTGAAACACTGTATATTATGAGGCATGATAAAAAGTACAGGTTTGATATTATAGTATAAGTAGATGTTGTCAAGTAACATAGTGCCCTTACAGTTGTAGGTACACATTAGATTTGACTCAGCACCATTTGCACATACTCCGCCTCTACAGAACACTGTGACCACACACATGTGGTGGATGTTCTCACTGATTTATTAATAAACAATCTACTTTTCATAAGAAATGTGAATCACTGTAATATTAGGATAAGGGATGTGACCCACCGGGTTGGTCTAGTGGTGAACACGTCTTTCCAAATCAGCTGATTTGGAAGTCGAGAGTTCGAGCGTTCAAGTCCTAGTAAAGCCAGCTATTTTTACACGGACTTGAATACTAGATCGTGGATACCGGTGTTCTTTGGTGGTTGGGTTTCAATTAACCACACATCTCAGGTATGGTCGAACTGAGAATGTACAAGACTACACTTCATTCACACTCATACATATCAACCTCGTTCATCCTCTGAAGTATTATCTAAATGGTAGTTACCGGAGGCTAAACAAGAAAAAGAAAGAAAGAAAGGATAAGGGATGTGCAACAAATTAAATGACATACTTTCATTTATGAAAATCACCTGAGAAAAGTGCATATATTTTCTAGTTTTATTATAATAAATATGGTAAAAAAATATTTATTATGGTATAATAAATTGGTAAAATTTATATCCTTTCTGTTTTGTTAAAGCAATCATAATTGAACATAACTTAACGTTACAATTACTGGTAGATGGAAGTTATTTATCAAAATATGAACTATATGATATCACACTTCCATGGTCCATATGGTTTCTCTTATCTAAACTGCAGAATGAATGTTTATATTAGACATGCTAGATCAACAGTCTGATCAATAGAACTGCCAGTTTAATATCTAGTTTTCCCTGAAATATAAGGACAAAATTTCTATTTTATTTTTTCTATAACTCCCAATGACCTGTGAGTGAAGATAACAGAAGTGATTGCAGTTTTAAATGCAGATGCTGATTTATAGGATTTGGGGAAAATCTCTTATCAAAGCATCCCAAAATTTTGGTTAACTACTTTATATACCCAATGCTTTTTTATCTGTTATTTTTACCCAGAATATATCAAGCTCTAAAAAATTATTATAAATTTTGTTGTAATTGAATAATAATTAAAATACCATTCAGCAGATGGAACTGTTAAATAGAAATTTATTTAAATAGAGTGTAATATAAAAAAGGATTAACAGTCATATTTTATGCAATGATAATATGAAGGTGATCTGATGAGTAAGGTAAATGACGCACAGATAGGATTAATATTAACAACATTCTTTGTTAAGCATTTTCTTCCATTGCTGAAATATCCAAATCCTACATATCAGTTCAGTATATTAGTTGGATTTTTGTTTAACAATATGCTAAAGAAGATGGGTTCAATGATTTTGGTAAAATTGTGTAAAAGATGATTGTATCACTCTGCATAAAAAAGGATGAAACGTAGGTTTCTTGTATGTGCTCAAATTTTTATTTTAGCTGCTAATGACAGCGCAGACCAATGGTGATACACTGGGTGGCTGCACACAGAGCACGAATGATGCATTTGTTTGAATGATTTATACTTCTTGATACAAACAATTTATCTAAATTATATTTGTGCTTTGGGAATGAAAAAGGAAAACAATAGGGTTAGAGCTGTGTTAACAAATCAGAACTCAAGAAACAGCTAAAAGTCTTCAGGATAGCCCATCCTTTTCTTAGTAGTAATAAAATTCTACTTTTTGAATGAGCAAAACGGGCACTTAAATAAAAAGCAAATTAGATATAGTTTTTGGCGAGACTACACAATCATTTATAGTTCACACAAAAGTTGTTGAATTTTTAAATATGGTCGATCAACCTGCGAAGATAAACACAGCAGTGGCTATATGAATGAGGACAGCTGAAAAAAGCAGTGAGATTGTAAGCATTTCAACTGACTATAACATCCTTCATGAGATTTTGTATGAAAATATTTATTGTTGTAAATACTGCAACTGATGAAAAAATTGTGTGAATGGATATTTCATCCCATGGTATAGCAAATACCAAATGAAATTTTATATCAATTTATAAGTGGAACTTGGGTTCATCAAACCCGTAAGATAGAGAAACAATCAAGACAATAGAAATCAAGAGGTTAACTGAAACACTGAAGAAGGAAAAGTGAGTGTCATCTATCCAAAAATTATTTTCACTTGTTTTTGGGATGTGAACCCAGTGAACTGCATATTTTTCATTAATTACTTTACAGAAGAAAAAATAATGATTAGTAATTTATTGCAAAATTATAAAAAAAAAATTACAGAAAACCAGACTGCAATTGGCTAAGAAAAAAATTCTATAAAGATTTGTGCTAGTTGTGTTTCATCAAGAATTGTGCTAGTTCACAATTCAGCAATTGCAATGACCAATACAATGTATGAATTCCTACGCATCTATCTGACTAGCTAAATTTGGCTCCTACAATTTCAACCTATTCTTAAATCTAAAGAAATGGTTCTGGGAAAAGGAATTTTACAGTGAAAGTTAAGAGATGAATGCTGTGTATATCTATTTTGAAGAGTTGGACAAACTTCTGCTCTATAGAAATGCTATAACACTGATAAACATAATTTTTGTTTCTTAACCTGCGATACATGATTTTAATCTGTTTTTGATTCTGAAAACGAATATGAATTCGGAATCTTTCTATCACCTACCATTTTTGAAAAATTTTTAAATTTTAATTAAAGGATTTTTTTTCATTTTTCAACGTATAGTTAGCTTCTTAAGCTCCTATATTGTATTTTGTCAGCTCATTTTTTATTTTTTAACTTTGTTACATAATTTGTAAGCTAAAAATAAACAATACTAGACAAAGAATTAAATCATATCATAGTCACATATTATATGACATGTACCTATGGTTTGGCGTGAACCAAAGGATCATGTTACTGATTGTTACTTTCATTTAACAAGTATGTCTGTAATTTCTAAAAAATCTAAACATACTGTAAAATATCCTTCATTGCAATCTGCAATCAGACCTGTACCTCACAGTGAACTTATTTCAGTTCCTGAGCCACCTGTGAATGTATGTTTCGAAAGCAGCGATGAAGAATCAGGCAGTACTGAAGAAGACAACAATGCTTTTGATTTTGAATAATCATCCAATTAGCTACATCTTATTTCACAAGTTGAATTAAATGACTTGGATAGGGATTTTAATTTATCAAAAAACCAAGGTAAACTGTTAGGATCAAGACTGCAAGGTTGGAATTTACTTCAAAAAAATACAAAAAATTTTGGGCTTTTGAAGCCGACAAAAAGAACTTTCTCAGTACCTTATTGATGAAAATAATTTGGTTTATTGCACAAATATTGATGAGCTTATGTTGCACCTCAGGACAAGTTCATAAATCTGAGGACTGGTGTTTTCATAGATTTGTCCAAGTATAGTTTAAAAGTGGTTCTACTACACAGCGGTAACGCATATCCTTCGATACTGATCCCTTATGGTACTAATTTTAGAGATATACAGTGCAATGAAAGATGTACTTGAAAAAATAAATGATAAAAACCATAGCTGTAATATATGTGGTGATTTGAAAGTTATAGCTATTTTGTTTGGCATGCAGTTAGGCTATACTAAATATATGTGTTTTCTTTGCGAATGGGACAGCAGAGCTAGGAATAAACATTATGTTACCAAAGAGTGAAAGAAACAAGACAACTTAACTCCAAATGGGAAAAATATTATTCATGGCCATGCACAATTATAAATTTTATATATTGAACTATATTTTCCCTTAATATTTTTTGAAGTGTAATTTAATTAATAGAAAAATTGTATTTCAGATCTATAATGTATGCAAAAAAGCAATTCAAGAAACGGTATCACACTTAGAGAAACATTAAGGAAGTTTTTTTTGTCTATCAGCGTAATTGCTCTTGAATGTCCCTTGAATTGGTGTGTCTAGATAAAAACAAGCATACATAAAAAAATAAATATAATTCAATACCTAAATAATTAGTTTTTGAAATTTATCTTCTTTATAAAACTGCAATTGCACTTGTCTAGTATTATGTTAACAAGATTCATTGTATGTTTGATAATTAAGAGTTACTTTAGTTAAAGTGCTACATAAATATTCATAATTGATTGGAATATTGTAATACACTCAGAATAGATTAAGTTACTATAACTAAATATTAATGCTCTGTATTAAATTATTTGTCTATTCCTAGTTGAGTAAGTAAACGAACTACACTGTGGAGAAGTGAAAATGGAATACGGTTATGTACAATAGAAACAGAAATTCATGGTATGAGAAGAAATATATTTAAGAGGTAATAATAAACACATTCAGTGGAAGCTAAAAACAGTAATTACTACATATTCACTGTAATTAGCACCCTTTCATTATGTCGGAAGTAATTCAATGAAGAACACATCTATTTATAAATACATATAATTTTGATCATATTATAAAATATTTCAACATAATATATTAAAGTAACGATATAAAAAAAAAAAAAAAAAAAAATGGATTGGCATAATTTGACTAAAATATATTTTACTTATTGTTTTAAATGACATAAATTCAAAAGAATGCATTGTACAATATAACTGTATACTTTGCAGGCTTTACTAAATGAAAGGAAGATGTCTCATTTGGAGTCATGTATTTTTTTACATGCATGATGCTCATAAGTCGCACTTACGATAATGTTGATGAACTTTTTATATTTTATAGAAGGCATATTTCTGGTAAACTAGTAAAATATATGAAGATACTAAATAAAAAGAAAAATAAATACCAATAAAGTAACTACAATTTAAAAAGGTATTAATAAAAGTTGAGTAAATAATTAAGTACATGATGAACAACAGTATGCAGAAAATTCAAGGTTATTAAAATTTTTTAATCAGTATTATTAAAAATTCACTGACCTAAAAATTAATCAAGAAATTTATTAAAAATGATAATAGAACTATCTTAAGGGACTTTCTTGTAAGCTGAAGTATTAAGTTGAATTTTATGAACACTTCTGCCATGGTTTGGTAGAGATGAATATTGTTATTTAAAAAAAAATAAACAACTATTCTTTCAGTAAAAGATGTGATTCAAAATATATGAATAAACACAAGAATAAATTAAAATATATAACTTTACAATTATAGATTTACATGATTAAAACTTATGGGCACTAAACTATGATTTGACAGCTAATTTTTGTGTCTTTAAAACTCTGTGACTTTTAGGGGAGCTGCAAAAAATATTACACTTCAGACATTATATCAGAACTTCATGAAAGGTTAGATGGTGATGCACATGATTTATATTTAATTTTTCATCATTACTTAGTACATTGAATTATTACAGTATAAATTAAATATGTAGCCTGAAGTAATTTGTTTTATTCAACAAATTTTCATCAAACCAGTCAAAATTTTAAAAAGTAATAAAATAAGTTCCTGACTTGTTTCACAGACAGTCCTATTGTACCATAACATTCATTCTATCTCTGAGGTCTAGTCACTCTCACTCAGTACGAAGCTTCAAGCAGATTGCATCAGCCCGAATTGATTGGAAAAGAAGGGATCAAAGATAAGGAAATATGTAATAACAGATGTGATCTACACGCTCTAAATTAAGGACCTATTTCTCAGGTTTAATTTTCTTATTTTTATTAAGGACACAGGTTTTTTTATCTGTCAATAATATATATATATTTATAAGTTAATACAAGTTTTGTGTCTATTGAATAATGTTTTTACTTAGAAAAAGCAGAGAACTGATTGTCAGCTCTTTTGGAAAAGACCTTAGACTGCATGAAAAACATCAATACTATTCAGCTGTTTGGTTCACTGTGGGTCATCATTTCATATAGTTATAGGTTTTGTACATGAATAATACTAAGTTCAGCAATGTGTCAGTCTGAAATTTATAATAAAATGAACAAAATACAATTTGTTCAAATGTTTCGTGAAGCTTACAGGACTACATCTCTTGTGTATATGTATTTGAGTGGTACAAAAGATTTGGTAGAGGAGAAGGAGGCCAGAACATGGAAGATGATGAAGTGAACTTTACATTCCAAAGAATTGAAGAAAATATAAAACAAATTAACCAGATCGTTTAAGAAAACACTGACTTAGCGTATGAATGGTAGCTGAAGCTGTGAACAGTGACAAATACATTGCATGAAAAATTTTGTTGAGCATCTCAACATGAAAAACATTTGTGCCAAGATGATCCCTAAGGTTCTATAAAACAGCAAAAAGAAGATCACAAGGAAATTCCCGCTGACATGCTGTAGCAATCTGAAACTGTTCTCGACCTTTTTAAAAAAAACCATCACTTGTGATTAAATCTTGATTTTCTGGTGTGACCTTGAGATGAAACAACAATCAATGCATTGGAAAAACATCATCTATACCAAGAATGAAAAAAGTATTTTTAAAACAAGTCCAAATGCTAAGTCATGCTCATTGTTTTTTTGTTGTCAAGGGTATAATTTTGGAAGAAAGGGATTCAGAAGTTACAACAGTAAACTGACATTATTATAAGAAAGTTTTGACAAAGTTTAGAATAAGAGAATTAGAAAAAAACAACCGAAATGTGGAACCATTAACTGTGATTTTATTCTTCATCAGGACAATGTGCCTGCTTACACAGCACTTTTGGAGAAAAACTTTTTTGGGTGACAAACATGTTACTACACTGCAATGTTCTCCATATTCTCCAGATTTAACATCTTGTGACTCTTTTTTTCCCTAAAGTGAAACCTATGATTAAATGAAATTTGTTTTGAGTCTGTTGATGCAGTAAATAAGAAAATGGGAGATTGTTAAAATAGCTGAGAGAATTGATCTGCTCCACACTTTTGATCAGTAGAATATAAGAATGCATTGGTGTGTAAATACAAGTGGCAATTACATTAAATTGTAATTCACAATAAACAACAGTGAATTATTATATCAGTCTTGTTATTTAAGGCATTCCTCTTATGTTTGTTGTAGACAGTTGTTTTTCATTAAGATTTTTTTATTTATTTATACATTTGAAATAAAATTTAATAGAAAAATTTTACACAAAGCAAAAAATCATACTACTCAATTCTTAAACGTTTGATGCTCAGTACCAAATCAAGGTTTTGCAAGTTACAAGTTATAGATATGATCTTAATTTGATGCCATATTTTAATAAAAAAAACTTAAGTTAAAAAGAGTTGAACATGACTTTTTACTATTTGGTGTTTTTTGTTGTTAGCTTTATTATTGTTAATAATCTTTCAAAACATATTTTTATAAACTCAAATAAAAGTACACTAGAATTGATGTACATGTCTAATCAATTGTTTATATTATAATTCCTGATCAACATAAAATTTTATACAGTATTCCCTTATCAATAATTAAATTTGTAAATATCAATTACTTTTAAATTTTTGTTGAATAAAATAGGATTCTTTAAACATAATTAATATATTTTATATGCAGTACACATATTTTATGCTTAGATGTGTGCGTCACTGTCTACTTCAGCTGATTATTTGTTTATTTCTCTTTGATAAGTATCATGATATATACTGTCTACCCTTTGTATTTGCTAAACACAAGTAAACATTTGTTTATCCTTTATAAGAAAGGAAAAACATTCTATTCTTTTTACTATCTTATAAAACTAGTCGTAATTAATTTATTTGTAAGTCACTTTACAATTGTTATTTTTTAAATCCATAGAAAAATCAGTTTTCTTTCTTTCTTTCTTTTTTTTTAATCAGTTGCATGGATTGTGCATTGAATTTCTTTTTAATTATTAACTACAAAATTTATGGCCAGTTAATTTATTTGTGTATTCACAGTATACTTATTACGTCTGTAATTATCTGTGCATATTATTTTTTTTAAATGTACATGGCTGGGTGTATGCGTTTGTGGATGTATGTGTGCGTTTGTTTGTTGCAGGGCTATAATAAGCATAGGTACTTACGTATTAACGCCACCGCAGCTACAGCTTTATTTAAAATTGAGTATTTATTTTACTGAGTCTCTTTATTAATTTTAAGAAATGGTTATTTATATTTATTTATTTTATAAATATAATGCAATTATTTATTATTTAAATAACAATAATTACTGAATTTATTAAATAGATACTCAAAAAATTACAGTATTAATTAGTCAAGGTTAGCGAGCGAAGCGAGCGTAGGTTAAGTTTGGTTAAATTATATTTATGAAAAAGAAAAAGCATATATAATGTATATATTTGCATGTGCTATTAAGTACACTATTTTCAGCATATTACTTAAACTGAATTGTGCATGTAGATGCACACTATTATATATGTTGTATATTCTGAATAATTATGGAGATTATAATCCTCTTTAATATATGTATGTATTTTTTTTTCATTTTATTTATATTTGTAGTTTATATTACTTCTACTACCAAGGTGCCTACTGAATGTAATGGAAGTTTTAAGGTAATTATACATAGTGTTTGAAGAACAAAATTTACAGGTGTAGTATTTTATGCACAACCTTTTTTAACTCATTTTGATGACCTGCAGTGATATTTTTCAGTCTAATTATACTGATTTTATCTTTATTACAGAATCATGGCTAAAACAAGATTGGGTCATTCATTGGTTATATGACCACTACAACTAGCTTGCTACTACTAGAATAGTAATTATTTTGTTGAAGTCAGATGATCAAAAAATGCACAAGTAGTGTGAATGTATGACTTCACTTTTTCTTCTAGGAGAATACAAATCCTGGAAAATTTTCCAGGACATTATAAATATTTTGGCTACCTAAATAACAGGTATAATTACTAATTAAACTGATTTTCTTATAAGTAATAAATCTTGGTTTTGTTCATTTAAGAAAAAAAAAACATTATCTTTTTCTTACCATATTCAAATAAATCTTCTCTTTTTAAAAAAATACATATCATGTTAATTCTGTACATTCAAATGTGTTAGCTTTAATAATTTTAAAATTTAAATCAGTGCAAAAGCAGTGGTTGTATAATAAATAAGACTGGTCACATTTAGTGATATTGTCAGTCTGATCAGATAAAATTTTTATCTGAATGGCAGAGATGGTAAATATATCAATGACATGGATATGTATGTCAGTATAATTTTAATGTCACCTATAATCTTATTATATTGTAGACTGATTCATTCAATTTCAAATTAAATTAAAATATTTTATTCAGTTATATGGTATATGGGCAAATATTGTGAAAAACACAAATAAGATAGTTCTAACAAACATCAGCCCTTTGTCTTCCCCAATCTCAAGCCGATCATTTCTGAAGACATACAAGCAATCGAAATCAATTGGCCAAAGAAAGGCTGTAACATTAAGCATTAATATTCAAAGAAAAGTCAATATCCTACTAAATTGGGCGTACATTGTGCTAAATACTTTGCATTTGTCTTAAATTTTAGATAATATAAGATTCTACCTAAACTGCAAATAGTTATTCTTATTGAAGTGGATTAGTATTACTAAGATATACCTTTGTAAATATTTTACAGTTTAAAAGTTACTGGGAAGAGATTTAAGGTTATGAACTAACTGGTAGGTTAACATACACTGAAAATGAATGTTTAAAATTGATAGCATTAAACACAATTATAAAAATTAAAGATTAGACAGTTCACAACGTAGTAGTAAAAAGGAAAATAAATCTTATCAACCTAACCCTAAATGGAATCATTAATATCCGTACGGATTAATTAAGTTGTTAAATTTGATGGATTTTATAACTAAAAATCGATTCGTAATAATGAAACTGCCGCGAAAATGCAACAGGATGTTTGCAATAAATTTTAAACCGGCATTATAACACAAATCCTATGAATTACCATGCTACTTAAATAAATATAATGTAAAATAAATATTTCTCACATTATTAATAATAATTCATTCCAGCTTTTACTACTGAATTCATCAACAACTAAATGACTGTAAATGGTAAGCAACCGATCACAATAATAAGTATAAATTCTCATTAAGCATCGATACGATAAATGAAACAAATAAGACAGTAAAGTTAACTGTGATCTACCAAAGCGTAATCAGGTCACGTGACCCACAAGCCCAATAAAATTTAAGCTTTGAAATTTCGTTATACGTTAAATTAATCCTGATCTCTACGTAGCCTGGCGGTGCATAGAGTAAACAGTTCAATATATTTGGGGAAAAGATTTATAGCGCAACTGTTGCAGCCATTATATGAATATGCTAATTGATGTCTTAATGTTGAAATATTTTACTTTCTTGTTTAGGTGATATAAATTCATGAAAACAGTCGACTGCTTGAAAGGTAAATTATTATTATAAATTATTAAAAATTATTATTTGAACTGTACCGTATAACCTATTTTTTAAATACATTTTAAATTAACTTATTTTATGAACAAGTCTATTTCTTTAGATTAGTGTAGCGTACAAACAATTTTATTATGTGACTATATGCTACTGATATTTTCGGAAGCAACAACATTATTTAATTAATGCATTTTACTTTTAATTTAAATAACTCATCAATAAATACATGTACATTTTTGATTCAATGATATTTAGTTAAAATGGGATATTTATAAATGTAATTAGCATAGTTATTAAGAGTATGTGTCTTTAATATTATCGTATGCACATATTAAAGGTGGTAATCCCCTAAAAAATGTTATTTATTTATGTAGGTGATATATTATTACAGTAATTATTTGCTTTTATTAACAACTGTGTTAAAAAGTAAATTATTTTATTGATTATTATTATATTCAGTAAATTAAGATTATTAAAATTATTTTATTTCTTAGCTGAAGGGTGATTTTCAGGAACATTACCTTTAGGTTTTCGTAATATTTTGTTTTTAATGGGTAAAACTGTGATCGTTGACAAGTAGGTCGATTGAGAGCTTTCTAAATTGTTTCTCCCTCTAGACTAGATTTTATTTATTTTCATGTGTGTAATTTAAGTGTACCATTGTAAGAAAACAAGATAAAAGTTAAATCATCTTTTTTTCTTGTAACGCAACTTCTGTAAAAAAAATTGAATATCGTCGCCATATTCTTTCTAGATTTTTCGTAAAGTTACGAAAAGAGTGTAGTCTCAATTATTTTTGCAGTGCTGTTATATTATAATTTTTGTTTGTCTGGGGTTAATCTCGGGCACTCTTTAACAGATTTGAAAATATTCTCTCTTATCCAAATCGTTTTTTTCTGATTATAGTAGGCTATTTACTCATTATTATACTCAGTCTATCCTTTCCTAATCTCATCTTTAGAGGCACCGATGTGGTGATGCCGTAACGTATAGTGATTGTAAGAAAACCTTTTATCATAGATTCATCAAACTTTCAAATCTGATTTTTATAATCCAGCAGGAAGATAATTTAGTTTGATGAGTCTGTGAACTCCCGTAACCATTTCAGATTATTAAGATAAAAACTTTAGTCTCTTTTAAATTTTTAGTTTTTTAGCAACCTCATTTAAAAAAAATGAGAAAACATTTGGCTTAAATATTACAATATTCAGATTCTTTTACTTTGCCTAGGATAGCAGCTATAATGGAAAAGTATATAGATCGGTAAAAAAAATTTACCTTAAGGAGACATTTAAAAAAATATAACAAAAAATTGATTTAAATAAATTGCAAATAATATGAGAAAATTTTTTTTTATTCCAATGCTTCGAAGACCAAAATAATCTATTTTGGTATATATATATATAGTTTTATTTTTATTTTAGTTATATCTTGCTTTAGAAAAGGAGTTAATAGGAGCTTTTTTGCATCTATTTTCTACACTAATAGGCTTTCAGACCACTATAAAAATCTTTTGCCCATCCCATTCCATTGGTCTGTGGTAACAAAATATAGTTTTTTAATTTTTAGAATATTAAAAAAAAATATTTTAAATCTTAATCAATCTCGCAAATTACTTACTGCATTTAAAATGTAAAAATGCTGATTTTTGGATAGCCTCTTTAGTATTTCTTGAAAAAAAAAAATAGCCAAACATTCTCACTCTCTTCCTAGAAAATTACATTTTGTTTATTTAGAATTATTTTCTTATTTTTTTTTCGCATTTAAAAATTTGTATTGCTTAAAACATATTTTGTTAGCAATAAAGTTACTACAGTAACTTAATTAATATCCCTTCTCTAATTGGGGAGCTGCAAATTAAAAAAAAAAAGTAACTTTTATTTTAATTTGTCGAAAATAAATTTTTAGGGAGGTCCCAAAATAAAAAAAAAAGTAATTTCGATTTTAATTTACCTAAACTCAATTTTAGTGAATAATTTAATCATTAAAAAAACCCCCTGATGCACGGTCCTATAAATTTTCAAAACGTCGAAAACATTTTTTCAAAATTGTGATACTAATCTTATATCTTATATACATATATATATAAATGATTGTTTGTTTGTCGCGTATGCGTTCCTGAACCATTCATTCGATTGCGATGAAACTTTTGTGAGTTGTTGTACGCCCGCCCATGAAGGTTTCTGAATTAGTATGGACCCGCTAGGTGGCGCGGGGGTCGAGATATTCCGGAAAATTGTATTTATGGTCCGATTTGGTTCATATTCAGAATATATATTAGTTATGCGAAAATAAATATTTTTTGCGAAAAATGGAGCCGCTAGGTAACGATGGGGTCGAGATATTAAGAAAAACTCTATTTATGGACCGATTTGACTCGTATTCAGAATATATATTAGTAATGTGAAAAGAAAATTTTTTACAAAAATATACCCGCTAGGTGGCGCCGGTGTCGAGATATTTACGAAACAAATATAAACTTTCTTTTTTTATATATATAAAAGGTAATGTTCATATGTGTGTCCTTTATAGATTAAAAAACTATTGGAGCGATTTAGGCGAGGGGAAAATGGAAAAGGGAAAAAGAGAAAAAGGGAGAAAGGAAATGGAAAAAGGATAGAAGGAAAAAAGGGAAAGGGGAAAAGGGATAAAGTGAAAAGTAAAATTTTGTGAAGTTCCGTAATGTTCAGTTTTTCAATGTTTTGTCAATTTTTCAATTGGATTCATTTAATCTATATACGAATATATACTCAAAATTTAGCAGTAGTGAAGCACTGCCGGGTCTGCTAGTATTGAATAAAGTTTCATTGCCATTGAACAGATAATAATTTATCTAAAGCAGTTTGTTTCTTTATTAAAAGACCGTTGTATGTACTCTCCCTCTCTCGCGCACTCACTCACTCACTCGCTCTGTCTCTCTCTCTGTGTGCGCCCGCACATATGTATGCATATATATATATATATATACATATGTATACGTATGTATACATACATACATACTACGTATGTATACATACATACTAAAATTTAAATTTAGCATTAGCGAAGCATTGCCAGGTCTGCTAGTATATTAATATTAAACATTTTGATTATTGTTTTATTTTGTTGATCACCTTGGCTTGAAAAATTAAAATTAGGGATTTGTATAACTTGACTGGCGTTTCTTTGCTGGTCTTTGTAAAAAAAGTGCTGTATTACTGAGAATATGCAGAAATGCCAATGAAGTCTTGTTTCTGATAGTGACACTAAGTTGCGATCTGCTTTGCAACCCACGATACCTGCAGCTGACTATTGCATATACTGCAATAGTCACCACAGTACCCAGCCACCTGAAATTGATAAATATTGCAAAATTCTTCCATATTCCTATTTTCAAGAAATTTTTAATTTAAAAAATAAGTAAAAACGTAATTGTGGTTAAAGAATTTTGATATCCTTTTATTTGTGATTGAACTTTCTTTTTTCAGCTTCCGGCAGCCGGTAAGTTACTCAATAAGAAAGATTGTATTCTTTTGCCAGCTGAAACCATTATAACCTTCTATTTCTTTTTTGTTATAAAAAACTGAAAGTTTAATTTTAATTTTTTTTTTTTTTTTTTTTTTTTTTTTTTTTACTAATTGCATGGGTAGAATTTGCATTAATGATAACGATTGTATTTCTGTTGCCTATAAAATAAAATTTATAGATATTTTATTAGATAATTTCTCCTGAGAAGACCAAATTTATTTAATTTGGAATAAAATCAAACCGTACTTTTACTTCCTTGTACAAAGTGAAGGAAGTATTGTTATCGCGAAAAATTTCGGTTTTCAGATTTCTATGGAAATATCCATTTCGACTATCCCTGAATCCATCTTGACTGGTTTCGGGGTGATATCTGTACTTATGTTTGCATCTCGTATAACTCAAAAACGACTAGCCGTAGGATGTTGAAATTTTGGATTTAGGACTGTTGTAACATCTAGTTGTGCACCTCCCCTTTTGTTTGCAATTGATTTGATAAAAATGTTCGAAAAAGCCCAAAATCCAAATTCTCTGGATTTTGGGCCTTTTCGAACATTTTTTATCCAGAAAATTTGGATTTTGGACTTTTTCTTAACTGCAGTAATCAGCCCTATTGAGAGATTTTCAACGATTTATTATAAGTGGTTTTTTTTTTTTTTTTGTCTTCAGTCATTTGACTGGTTTGATGCAGCTCTCCAAGATTCCCTATCTAGTGCTAGTTGTTTCATTTCAGTATACCCTCTACATCCTACATCCCCAACAATTTGTTTTACATACTCCAAACGTGGCCTGCCTCCACAATTTTTCCCTTCTACCTGTCCTTCCAAAATTAAAGCGACTATTCCAGGATGCCTTAGTATGTGGCCTATAAGTCTGTCTCTTCTTTTAACTATATTTTTCCAAGTGCTTCTTTCTTCATCTATTTGCCGCAATACCTCTTCATTTGTCACTTTATCCACCCATCAGATTTTTAACATTCTCCTATAGCAACACATTTCAAAAGCTTCTAATCTTTTCTTCTCAGATACTCCGATTGTCCAAGTTTCACTTCCATATAAAGCGACACTCCAAACATACACTTTCAAAAATCTTTTCCTGACATTTAAATTAATTTTTGATGTAAACAAATTATATTTCTTACTGAAGGCTCGTTTAGCTTGTGCTATTCGGCATTTTATATCGCTCCTGCTTCGTCCATCTTTAGTAATTCTACTTCCCAAATAACAAAATTCTTCTACCTCCACCGCTACCTCCTCTTCTCCTCCTATTTTCACATTCAGTGGTCCATCTTTGTTATTTCTACTACATTTCATTACTTTTGTTTTGTTCTTGTTTATTTTCATGCGATAGTTCTTGCGTAGGACTTCATCTATGCCGTTCATTGTTTCTTCTAAATTCTTTTTACTCTCGGCTAGAATTACTATATCATCAGCAAATCGTAGCATCTTTATCTTTTCACCTTGTACTGTTACTCCGAATCTAAATTGTTCTTTAACATCATTAACTGCTAGTTCCATGTAAAGATTAAAAAGTAACGGAGATAGGGAACATCCTTGTCGGACTCCCTTTCTTATTAGGGCTTCTTTCTTATGTTCTTCAATTGTTATTGTTGCTGTTTGGTTCCTGTACATGTTAGCAATTGTTCTTCTATCTCTGTATTTGAACCCTAATTTTTTTAAAATGCTGAACATTTTATTCCAGTCTACATTATCGAAAGCCTTTTCTAGGTCTATAAACGCCAAGTATGTTGGTTTTTTTTTCTTTAATCTTCCTTCTACTATTAATCTGAGGCCTAAAATTGCTTCCCTTGTCCCTATACTTTTCCTGAAACCAAATTGGTCTTCTCCTAACACTTCTTCCACTCTCCTCTCAATTCTTCTGTATAAAATTCTAGTTAAGATTTTTGATGCATGACTAGTTAAACTAATTGTTCTGTATTCTTCACATTTATCTGCCCCTGCTTTCTTTAGTATCATTACTATAACACTTTTTTTGAAGTCTGATGGAAATTCCCCATTTTCATAAATATTACACACCAGTTTGTATAATCTATCAATCGCTTCCTCACCTGCACTGCGCAGTAATTCTACAGGTATTCCGTCTATTCCAGGAGCCTTTCTGCCATTTAAATCTTTTAATGCTCTCTTAAATTCAGATCTCAGTATTGTTTCTCCCATTTCATCCTCCTCAACTTCCTCTTCTTCCTCTTCTTCCTCTATAACACCATTTTCTAATTCATTTCCTCCGTATAACTCTTCAATATATTCCACCCATCTATCGACTTTACCTTTCGTATTATATATTGGTGTACCATCTTTGTTTAACACATTATTAGATTTTAATTTATGTACCCCAAAATTTTCCTTAACTTTCCTGTATGCTCCGTCTATTTTACCAATGTTCATTTCTCTTTCCACTTCTGAACACTTTTCTTTAATCCACTCTTCTTTCACCAGTTTGCACTTCCTGTTTATAGCATTTCTTAATTTCCGATAGTTCCTTTTACTTTCTTCATCACTAGCATTCTTATATTTTCTACGTTCATCCATCAGCTGCAATATACCGGTTCTCTTTATTCCGCCTAAGTTTGCTTCTGCTGATTTAAGAATTTTCTTTTTAACATTCTCCCATTCTTCTTCTACATTTTCTACCTTATCTTTTTTACTCAGACCTCTTGCGATGTCCTCCTCAAAAATCTTCTTTACCTCCTCTTCCTCAAGCTTCTCTAAATTCCACCGATTCATCTGACACCTTTTCTTCAGGTTTTTAAACCCCAATCTACATTTCATTATCACCAAATTATGGTCACTATCAATGTCTGCTCCAGGGTAAGTTTTGCAGTCAACGAGTTGATTTCTAAATCTTTGCTTAACCATGATATAATCTATCTGATACCTTCCAGTATCGCCTGGGTTTTTCCAAGTGTATATTCTTCTATTATGATTTTTAAATTGGGTGTTGACAATTACTAAATTATACTTCGTGCAAAATTCTATAAGTCGGTCCCCTCTTTCATTCCTTTTGCCCAGCCCGTATTCACCCACTATATTTCCTTCCTTGCCTTTTCCAATGCTTGCATTCCAACCTCCAACTATTATTAAATTTTCATCTCCTTTTATGTGTTTAATTGCTTCATCAATCTCTTCGTATACACACTCTACCTCATCATCATCATGGGCGCTTGTAGGCATATAGACGTTAACAATCGTTGTCGGTTTAGGTTTTGATTTTATCCTTATTACAAGTGGTACTTATTTTCATTGGTTTCAGAGTTATAGCCAAATGAAATTTCAATTAATGAAATATTTGAACAAAAATGTTAATCTTACAAGGGAAAGGCTTATCGGTTCGAATCAGACTTCATATATTTTTTTTTACCTTTTTTATTTAAATATATAGATTTATTAATAATTATTAACCTCTGATTGTAAAAACTTTTACAATAAATAATAATTCAATAATAACAATAATAAAAAAGATATAAAAAATATCAGTAGTTATTAATGAAATAAAATTTTATATACTTTTAAAAATGTGTATATGTAATTTAATAGTCGTACAAGGAAGTCATGTGATGCCCAAATCAGATTTTTTTTCTTTGTGCCGTAATAAAACGCTAAACTTGACTTCATTATTATTAAATATTTACTATGGTCATGAATATTATTAACTGAAGTATAAAATCATTTCTAGTGGTTTCCTCAAAATTTAGATCATTGTTTCATCAGTCATAAATATGAGTCGTGTAGCCGGAAATTGGGAAATAAAAAAAAAAATAACTTACCCTTATGTTTATATTAATGAATATATATAATCTTTGAAAAAATATAATTATTTAAAACATATTAAAAAAAATATTATTCTTAAAAAATAGTAACATTGATTTCTACCAAACCAGATAACAGAACAACTGTTTTTATGTATTGTAACCCAATACTTTGGCTTACGAGAAAGGTATTATTCCTTTGCCATCTTTTTAATAAATATCATTTTTCAATTTATTTAAAATACAATTTTTTTTTAGAGCGAAAACTATACTTTATGGATGAATTTTTAAACAATGTTAATTAAATAGTTAGTACTTTTTCGTTTCGCACCTTCCCATAAAAGTTTACAAGTTTTTCACCTGGAAATAACTCAAAATAGCAGGAAATATTGATATCGATAATAACCAGGTTGGAGAAATAACACACTGACATACGCTGTTTTATACCGGTCATTTGAAATATTCTCCATATTATCGTATTGTATATATTAAAAATATAATCACTATTTCTTATAATTGTAGACATAATCTAATCAAATTTAACATACGCTCGCTTCGCTCACTAACCTCAACTAATTAATAGTAAAGTTTTGATTATTTAAATAATAAATAATTGCAATAATTCCTGAATTTATTACTTAAAAATACTCAAAACATTACTGTTAATTAGTCAAGGTTAGTGAGTGAAGAGAGCGTTGGTTAAGTTTGGTTAGATTCATCCGGAGGTACCGGGTTCCAATCCCGGTCAAGCATGGCATTTTCAAACGCTACAAAAATTGTCACTCATCTCATCCTCTGGAGTAATGTCTAATGGTTGTCCCGGAGATTAAAAAAAAAAGTTTGGTTGTATTATATTAATAAAATAAATAAATAATAAATGGCTATATCGGGTTATTTCTCCAACCTGGTTATTGTTTTGTTAATATCAATATTTCCTGCTATTTTGACATATTTGCAGATGAAAAACTTGCACAGTTTTGGGTGTGGGGGGGGGGAAAACGAAAAAGTACTAAACATTTAAAAAAAAAACTTTGAATTTTTGTGCATCCCGTTCAACGTGCATATATTTGTAAATATGTCGTCATATAATTTTCCTTATCGCTTTCTAAATTGTACATTTTTTTTTATAGTTATGTTTTATAGTTAACATCTTCTTGAATTTACCTTAACATTATTTCATGTGTTTATATTTTAGATAATTTACATGGACTATGTTCTACGCCTATATTATAAAGTTTGAATTACGCGGCTGGAACCGGTATCATAATGAGGGTCATTATGAAACAGATTTTCATTATTATACAGGCGTTTAACCGATCAAAAGCCTACTCTTTTCAACCACGGACCGATCAGAAGCGGTTATTGTTTAATATATCGACTGTTTTTTTTTTGTTTTTTTACTTTGATTTTAATCCGATTTAGTAGTTAGCAAGTGTAGGTTAATTTGAAAATTCACCTATAGGTAACTAAGTTTTTATATCGCACTGCTTATCCTTTTGTTAATTATGTCACATTCTGAGGAAAAATGTCTTTAAAACTGATCGATATTAAAGAAAAGGCAGAATTTATGACTAATCTGTTGCAAAATGTATTTTTTGAAAAATTAAAAAAATATTCCATAAAAATGTAGTCATCATTGATTTAAATCAGTGTTTTTGTTGGCTGGGAGAAAGCGTCTTACACCGATCCGCTTAACGGTTAAGGGACACGTCATCGTCCCGGACGCCGAAACGAAATACCTGGGCATCTGAGACTACGCTCAGTTCGGTCTCTTGACGCCTGACAACATCATTTCGAGGACGCTAGTGGATGAACGGACATGGAACGTCTTCTTCCGCCTTGTGGGCAAAATTATTCGTCGCAATAATTTTGCGACGAATAAGGCGCACACCTTGTTACTAATAAAACAAAAGAACAGTTATAAAAAAATAAAAGACAGCAATTTTGGCTGTCATGCCTCGGTCGCTGAATGCCAGCTAGTACCTGTCCACCATTTAAAGCGCTTGGAGCTTATATCTGGCTGGTGACCAGCCATTATCTCAAGAAAGACTTCCCACAGCGGCGCCATAGGAATCAATATAACCAAAATAAATTTACCTTAAATCTAGCGATGACGGTTAAACATCCCAACCTCATCGAGGAACTCCCACACGGTCCGACAATGCGGCTCTCGCCACACTGACTCGCCGTTTGTGAGCGGCCAAGTTTCCCCCTGACCTCTAAGTTCCAGGGTGGCTTGGTCTCTGCCCCCTCCCCCCCCCCAAGAGTGGGGCAGTTGAATATCATATGCTCATTCGACTGGACCTCCCCGAAGACACACAACTCATCAGCCGCCAGGCGGAACTGAAACAGATGTTGCTTTAAATTCACATGGTTGGTGAGCACTTGGGCACCCACCGCCCTTAAAAATGAACTCGAGGCATACCATCCCCCCAGATCCTGTATAAATATATACAGAGATCTTCCCTTAGTCGTGGTGTGCCATTCAAGCTGCCATGCCTCCATCGCAAGGCTCTGTAGCCTCTTCCGCAGACGGGAGATGGGCAACTGGACGAAATTTTGCTCCGGTGCATTGTGATCACCGTTCCGCTCCGGTTCTGGCCCGGCTTGAAACCGCATCCCAAATGCCTCGGCCTCCCGACCTCTTCGCAACTTCCACATGACTGCTCGAACTTTTACCACTAAATCGATTGGGAGAGCCTTTCCCAATACAGTAGTAGCCTCGTAGGAGGTTGTTTTAAATACACCAGTGCATACTATCATGGCTCTGCGCTGGGCACTCCTTAAATTTTGAAGTAGTGCTCTATTTCTTTCTAACCTATGCGCCCAAACTGGCGTCGCGTATGCGATAATACTTTCGAAGACGCCTCGGTACACCAAGTATATTTGGCGGCCCAACAGCCCGTAATCCTTCCGAGCAATCCTTCTAAGTTTGTGCATCACAGAGACAGCGTCCGCCGCAACTTGCTTAATATGGTTACTAAAAAGCAACTTATCATCAAACAAAACACCTAGGTACTTATGAACCCTTACTCGGCTGATTACACAGCCTTTATACTTAATGTGGGGGTTTCGACTGCATGATAATTTGTCTGCGCCCTTTAGAAGCATAAACTTCGTTTTGGGCACAGAAATCCTTAAATTTTGCATGTCCATCCAGCCTTCGGCGGTTGACAAAGCCGTCTGCGCTCTGCTTTCTAGCTGTGGTCGTGAATCTCCACGAACTAAAAGGAGACAGTCATCGGCGAAAGCCTGGGCCGTGACTCCTTCTGGGAATGTCAACCCCAGAAATCCGTCAAATACCAGGTTCCACAGCAGGGGGCCGAGAACGGAACCCTGCGGGCTTCCCCTGGTGACGGATTTTTCCACAACTAGGTGCGCATCCTTAAACAGAGCCGTACGTTAGACAAATAGTCTCGTACCATGGCCTGTGTGGCTTCGGGAACATTGCGGCGTTCCAAAGCATAGAGGACAGAACTCCAACACAAGGAAGGAAATGCTGCCTCTATATCAATAAAAATAGCCAAAACATATTTGCAGTCGGCGCTTTCCACCTCGGTAAGAGCATTTAAGATGCAATCCTCGGTGCCAACCCCTTTCATGAAGCCATACTGGCCTCGATTTAGAATACAGTTCATATCGATGCTTTCTTCGAGCCGTTCCACAACCAGCCTTTCAAGCAACTTGCCGAGAACCGGCAAGAGGCTGATGGGTCGATAACTGCCGACCTCACCAGGATCCTTTCCAGGTTTCAGGAGTACCCTCACCAAAGCCACCTTCCAGCAACCCGGAAAGCAGCCCCAGCTTAGGCATCCCGTAAACAGTCTGCCGAGAGGCTCCCTTATGACAGGCAGTAAATGATGGAAAATATCCGGGTCAAGTTGGTCAATCCCCGGTGCCTTCTTTAATGCCATTCGAGAAACCACTCGGTCTATATCTTCGGGTTCCACGGTCCGAACGCCAGGGAATGGTGTTTCACCCGCCCTAACGCCGATTTCCGCTTCACCCTCCGGAGCATCTGGAAACAGAGTATCCAGGAACGCCCGGTAAGTCGCCACAGATGTTATTGTGTGGTCACGACCACCTAACCCGCATCGAACACTGGACAACACGTGTAATGGCTTTGGCTTGTAACAAGTCTTTGCAAGCTGCCAGGGATCGCGTTGCAACTCGCGCATGGAGTCTTTCCAAAACTTGAGTTTGGCTTCCTTGATGGCGTGAACATATGTGTTACGGGCACGCCGGTAGATCCGAAGACGCTCAGCGCGCACGTGGTTAACGATATTCCCCGTTAGGGGGCAGCGCTGGTACCTTATCCGCGCGGACCTCACTCTTGCGCGCAGCACGCTAAGGTCAGAGGACCACCATTTCTTGCCGGGCCTCCGTCTGCCTTCCACAGACGACCCCCCCGGAAAATGGGGTCATGACAGCTCCATGCACGCTTAGATCAGCGGACTGGCTGCTTGTGACGGGTCCGTCCATCGGCCTAGGCCGCCGTAGGACCTCGTCGCAGCCAGTCTTGATGGCCCGGCCGATTAGCTCCGCCATCAATTCCACCTCCTCCCTAGACTCCATGCTCCACTGCAATCCCTGCAATGCAGCATCGCATACCCGCCTCAGCCTGCGTCGATCCAGGCCCCTTAGGTTGTAGCGACCTGGATTTGGTGCCCTTAGACCGCCTCCGTAAGCAATATCACAGGTTATAAGCCTATGATCGCTCACACTAGCCTCGGGCCAGATAGTCCAACTACCTATCCTCTGAAGCAAGTCACCCGTCACCAAAGTGACGTCGATGTAACTTTCTCCCAGTTCGCTGGAGAAAGTTGGTGGCTGCTCCGCGTCATTAATAAGGTAGAGGTTCCTGGCTTCTGCGAACTGTTCGACACCAGCGCCTCTGGGGTCTGTGAGTGGTGAACCCCAGGCGGTAGACTTGGCTACGGTAAGGGATAACCAAAATATAGTTGGAATTGTAAGAAGAAGAAGCTTCCCACATGCTAAACATATGAAACTTGTTTCCATATGAAACCATTGTCGCATCGAGTGAATTTGAAGTGAACGCATTTAAACTACCGTAACTTAGTATTGTGTATATTTTAATTCTTGCAAGTGACAATATTTTATGTGGGTAATGTAGGCCTACTGGACTTTAAAATCATCTCAACATCAACGTTGTTACACTAATACATACTTTTAAATAAAAATTTCTGAAAACATTATCTTTTTTTATCAATACAAAGAGACAAACCTGGAATCTCCCACTAATCCTCAAATAGGTGTGTTGTCAAGCAGTTCAGGAAAATCATAAGGAAATCTTAATAAATTTAGTAATAGTTTGTCTAATGAGAAAACGTGGAAAGTAATGTTTGATAGGAGCTCGTACAATCCGAGTTCGCCTACACCTATTTTGCCCCAGTGAAATCTACTTCCGCCTTCCGGCGTGCCGAAACGAATTTTTTTCACTTGTAATCTCTTTATATTTTGTGTAATAAAGATTATTATTAATTAACACAGTGATTACAGCCACTAGTTTACGATGTAGGTTTATTAACTTCATTAAAAAAAAATTACCCGCGTTAAAATTTAATTTTTTTATTTAATAAAAAACAGGTTATGTAGTATATAAAATGGATCGCCTCAAATTAATATCTTCTACCGGTATCGGATTACATACTCAATGTGTCGGCTAAATTAATTATTTTTGGTACGCTACAGCAGTTTGTATGTGTAATATATAACCGAAGCGCCTTACGTTTACATAGTTTAATGAACGGTTTTTGTCGGCTTGTATCTTTCTTTTTCGCCCTTTTTAAATATAGAACAGGTAATTCTTTTATCCCGGTTAACGTTTACGGGCTAAAAACTGTTGCTGTAAAATAAATTAAAATCTTCAGAGTAATTTGTTTCCGCAGTGTTATATGAGCCTAATACTGAACAGTTAAGTGTTTAGAATATATTCGATTCGTAGACCTTTCTTTCTTTCACCTCATATATACCTGTTACTGTTACGATTATTTCTCTCTTCCCTGTTTTTACGATAAATGTTTACATGCTTTTTATTTTATTTGGATATTGTGACAAAAAATTTCTATTCGCACATTTTAAAGAGAAATTGAGGTATATAAAATGAAAGGAAAGTATAGGGTTTCACAACTTTCCCGAGTTTGTCCTTAATAAATTTTTATTTCAGATAAACCATTGGGTTTTTTAAAAAAAATATTGACTTAAATATAAAATATTTATGGTAAAATTCCGAAAATGATCAATATATTCATTTGAAAAATTGGGTCCGAGTTGATCCTTTTGATCGAGTAATGTTTTTACCTTAAATTACTCAATAATACCCCGTGGTGGTCGGGGTGGGGCAATGACCCCCTCCCCGACCATCTCTTCATGTTTATGGTAATTTCTAAACTAATTTACCAAAAATAAGCCGAATTTCTATAGTGCATTTTTAAATTAATTTATTTTTATTTATTTAATTAATTTTTATAAGGTACGTCATGACTTTGGAAACTACTCCCCTCTTCACGCAACCTTAATGAAGAAGCATGTAAAATACATTTTTTTCCATGCGTCGAAAATTCTTTAGACGGCTTATATTCTGCTTCGCGCTTTTACTTTTATGTTCTCTATAGAGTTCATCTCGGTGTAACATCCAGCAGTAGTCTGCCATCATCGTAGTAGCCCCAATTTCCTTCATACCTCCTTTCCACTTCTTTCATATCCTGATGAAATTTTTCATTCATATCTTCGCTAAAGGCATCCAGATTTTCAGGAAAATAGTCCTCATGTGAATTTAGGAAGTGAATCTTCAAGCTCATGAAAAAGTCGAAATTTTTGTACTCTGCATCATGTTCTCAACGATTGATTTGAAGTATGGATCTTCTTATTGCCCATAAAGCTGGTTACTACGTCTTTAAAGGCTTCCCAGGCTTCTTTTTCTGCAACTTCCATTTGTCTCTCAACATTACTATCTTTGAGAAGTTTTATAATGTCAGGACCAGAAAAATAGTTTTCTAATATCAGGACTAAAAGATGGTGCTCTCCTCTTTTAGTTTAGCGGTTGATAAGACTGAAAATTTTTCACAGATGTATTTAAAAAATTTACCTTCTTTTGGTAAGCGTTTGACAAACTGCTTCATCAAGCCTAACTTGATATGCAAAGGTGGAAGGAGAACTTTATTCGGTTCTACGAGTGCTTTTTGGAGCACAGTTTTGATTCCAGATTCTAATGAAGTTCTTTTTGGCCAGTCTTTCCTTATCCATTTTCTCTGTCTCCGCTATACCGTTCACACAAAAAAACAAGGAAACTTTGTGAATCCTCGTTGCTGCCCTAGGAGCATCGAAATTATCTTGAGATCGCCGCACGAAATCCACTTATGATGGTCGTATTTAATTTTATCGAGAACGAATTCCAAGTTATCTTAACCCTTTTATAAATCGATAGAATGTCTGACGGTTATTGACCGATATATACTTCCATCGTTAAGAAGGACAAATTTAAGGCTTCTTTTGGACGAATCTATGAACAGTCTCCATTCGGTACTTTCGTACGGAATGTTAAATCTAGTCAAAATTCCATGTACATCAGTGCAAAAGATTAATTCTCCTTCTTCCGAAAAATACGGAAGAAAATCCTTTATTCTGTACCTGAACCAGGAAAATAAGGTGCCAGCTGCTGGCAGGTTCTTCTCTTTAAGCCTCGAACCAAGCAATCCTGAAATTTCTTTGGTCAGATGTAAGTCTCGAACCAAATCGTTTAGTTCAGACTGTGATAAAGCTCTGCTGCACAGCTATTTCCGGGTTCATACTCCACGATTTTATCTTCCTTTAAATCACTTATAGAACCGTCTATTTCAGGTAAATTTTCTGGTGGAATTGGCACCGGTGCGTCTGGACCATGAGGAACCGGACCATAAAGCGGACGGCATATTTGGATAGACAATTCTTTTATTATTCTTCAGTTGAAACCGTGAACACCAGTTGAACAAAAGTAACAATCATCGGTGTGATTTCATGGCTCTCGCCACACCATTGAAACTCCAAACCTGAATGCTTGTTCACCCTTTGACCACCGTCTTAAGTTCTTCAGCACATATGTAGCAAACGTAATGTGGTGCCCAAGTTTTGTCTTGATTTCCTAATTTCACTCCGAAATACGTGAGGTACACTTGTCGAACGAAACTTGCTATATTTATTTTTTGCCTTTCCACCATTAACTCACTTCAAATATAACAAAAAGAATCTGTAGAATTTTTGCAGCCTCTTGAAGCTATTCTGAAAACGGAAAGTTTGCTTTATGGCCCGAAAATATATTTTCCACCGACAAAAAAGCGTTTGATCACGGAGGACGGAAAAAAACTTGATTTACGCATTCTGTTAGTTGAAACAACACTGGTCAACCCAAAATCTCCCTGCCCTCCTCTTCAAATCGCCCAACTATTTAGCTGTAAGAATCCATAGTATAAGCAAGAAAGTAAATATATTATATTAATTTATTATAAAAAAAAGTTTTATTTCTATTTAATAGTATCACATTTTCGCAATTTTTCAACTTTTTAGAAATTTGCGATTTTGCGAAAAATCCTGACCTGATGGAAAAAATTGAAGGTTATTTTCGGATTCAAGGCTAAAACATAGATAGGAATCGATTATCAAAAGTTAAAAACCATTTCATAATCCAAATTTTGCAGGCTTGTGATAATTATTACAGGGGGTTAGGGCTAAAAGTATAAAAAAAATGACCTGTATTTAGAAAATCATACGTCGTTATCTCTTAGACGTAGGCTCAATCTACAGAGGAAATATCTCCAAGATGTGTTCTGTATACTTTCAACGTCAGCAAAGTACGCATGCGCAGGCAAGTCGAATCATAATGCAGTTGTAATCAGTAGTAGTCCAATCGACGTGTGGACTCCACAACAGAAGGTTCAATGCGCGCTTTGATTAGCGGAGTTTCAATCAGTTACGCGTATTCAACGGCATATACAACTGAATAAAATATGGATCCTACTAGTCCTATTCGTCATTGGGAAACGACTTTAAGAGAGACTGGAAGCTTGGTTTCACAAACTGGAAATCATCCAAAAGTTTCAGTTAGTGACGAGAATGTGATTCGTATACGCGATGCACTCACTACCAGTCCTGGCAAGTCAACTAGGCGGACTAGTTATGAATGCAAATTCCTCGTTCCCGACATTGTTCATAAGCGGCTCCCTTTGCAAGCCTACTAGTTGTAACTTTCTCATCGTATTAAACCAAATGATCACCTTCTACGATATCAGTTTGCTGTAGAGGTAATGCACTGTGTCGAAAACAATCCTAATCATCTTGATACTAAGCTATTTACTGATGAGGCAACCTTTCATACGTACGGGAAAGTTAACTGACACGATTGTCGAATTCGGGTCACTGAAAACCCTCATACAGTAATCGAAAATGAAAGGGAGACATCGAAAATCAATGTCTGGTTAGGGCTACATAAAAATGACGTCATCGGTCCATTTTTTTTCACAGAGACTACTGTGACAGGACACACGGTACCTTTTTTTTAAGGGGTGGAGGAACCTCATTTATGGGCGCCAAGGCAGTGTCGGTAACAGGTTCCGCGAGATGTTATTAAATGCTTGTACCTGCGCACTACCGACTAAACCTCCACCCCTGCCTTTCTCCCTTCCTGGGACTGCTTATAAAAACATTTCATCAGAAGAAGGGGGAATCGCCTGCACACACAGTTCATAACACATCAACAAATGTCACACAGCACGTCAAATACAAAACCGACAACAACATCGCACAAGAACCCTGCAGATTACAGGACAAAGCTTCCAACATCCGCAACACCCACGCGATACACACCCACACAGCAGTCAAGACAGAAATTTCAAATAGTCACACCACTTACCAGTGGCCACCATCAGATGCACGAGCAGAGTGTCCTCGGCGACCCCCACACGTACGGGGGACTCCCTAGGCACTCAGCCGAGAACCTGTCCGTCCCCGCGCCCTCATCTGCGGAACTCTTCTTCATATAAATGCTGCTTTCTTATGACCGTCCTGACGAATCTTTCCACAGTCTTCCACTGTGCCTCACCTTGTAGTAGGATTCGTTAGGGTATGTTCAGGGCGAAACATGTGCTCACGTTTCAGGTTATATACACGTGCTGTTCCTTCTGCAGGCTGCAGTTTCCGATAAGATGGTGCTTCACCATACTGTTATCGAGATGTCACTATGTTCTTAAACAATACTTTTCCTGTAATGAATACGTTCATTCCTTTGAACATTTTGGCTTGGGTATTTATTAAAAGTTGTGTGTATAAAAGAAAAGTTCGAAATTTGGGCGATCTAAAACAGAGAATCGTTGAAGCTGTTAATGTAATAACGCCGCAGATGCTACTAAACATCTGACAAGAGTTAGATTATCGTATAAACGTTTGCCGAGCTTCCAAAGGTGCACGCATTGAACTTGATTAACCTACATTAAAAGTTGGTGAGTTGCTGTGTTTATTTAAAAAATAAAAATAAATTGTATTATTTAGTTATATTGATATAAGTTATTACCTTTGGATACCTTTAGTCCGGGGACACTGTACTATGAATATTTAATAATACTAGTTACAATTAATTGGGAATTTCAAGAACGATTCCGTTCAGCCCTTTGTTTTTTTTTTGGGGGGGGATAAAAATTTATTTATTGGAGTAATTATTTATTTTAATAGCGACCCGATTTGGAACAATGTTATTCAACAAGGCTAAAAAACATAGTTAAAAAAAAAAAATGTACCGTTTTGTAAAAATATAACATCGTTGTATCCCTTTGTTTGATTGGATTGAAAATCTCTGAAAGCGTACACACACACACACATATATATACACACACACACACACACACACACACACACCAGATAAAGTATCAGAAATTATAAAAAAAAAACATCAAAAATTTGATAAAATTCTTAAGTCGATTCCTACGGGACCACCAAACAGTTCCCATGTTGTTTACATTAATATTAGATACAATCTGATTCTCAATCTTGACAATTCAAGTTAAAAAGATTGATTTTTAAGTACGGGTCTCGCTCAGTTCTCTTGTTTTTTTTTTTTTATTTGAAGTTTGTTTATTAAATATTTACTTAAAAAAAAAGTTGGCTTGATTTTAGACGTGGTGGTGCCCCTTTATCGGATGGGGTGGAAAAGTTTTATAAAGCCAAAATTTACACACATACATATATATATATATATAGCTTATATATATATATATATATATATATATATATATATATATAAGCTATATATATTTATAGCTAAATATTCAAAAATTTGTGCTGAATTTCTTGGTCAATGAAGTTTCGAGATAAGAGGCGAAAATTGTTTAGAAATAACGCTGAATTTCCGTCGCCCCAAAATCCGATTAACTTAGAACTTTGGAATTTAAACAATTTAATAAGTTCTTTCATTCGATTAAAACTTAATTTACTACGACCAACGTACAAAAAGTAAAAATGAAAAATGGCAGTGACTACTTCACTTTTGTAATTGTATCCAAAATTTAATGCAGTCAGTACCGTATATATGGGCGTCCCAAAATTCAAGCAAGATTTGAATCTTGCGCCATTTGTGCGGTAAAGTGTTACCAACAAAAAAAAGACAGCGTGGCAGTTGACAGTTCAGAGTTATTAAAAATGGAGTGCTATACGAAAAAACAACGCGTTTTCATTGTTGAGCAGTATTTTAAAAATGTATGAAGGTTTGGCAGCTACAGTTTGGAATTTTATTACAGAATACGGTCGGAATTGTGATATAACTTCATAAACAGGGAAGCGATTAATTAAAAAATTTTGGGTTCAGTAAATCCATGATTCATTGTCGAGAAACAAATGCATCCACAAAGTGTCACTGCCTGGCGCGGATTTTGGGTTGGAGGCATCATTGGACCATTCTTCTTTGGAAATGCGACTGGTCGGCAATAACAGTTAATGGTGCTCGCTGTCGCCTCATGATAATCCAGTTTCTTGTGCCTAAATTGCAATATATGGATGTGATTTCAACAACATAGTGCCACATGCCATACAGCCAATTACTGCATGAGTCATTTCCTGGTCGTGTAATTTCCCGTTTTGGTGATCAGAATTGGCCGCTCAGATCATGTGATTTAACGCCGTTGGACTTTTTTCTTTGGTGTTTTTAGAAGTCTTACGGTTTATGCCAACAAGTACACGACCATCCACGCCTGGAAGGAGGAAATTGAGCGCAGTATCAACGAAATTCAGCCACATTTATGCAAAACGGTCATGGAAAATTTCGAAAAAAAGAATGCGTATGTGCCAGCAAAGTCGTGGAGACCATTTTACCCGATATTCTATTCCATACATAACCCTATACTGTATACTTTATGAATCGACAAAAAAAATACAATTTTTAATTAAAAACCTGTGTTTTCTATCAAAATTACTTCTTGCGTGAATTTTGGAAACCCAAGAAATTATTTTTAGCCGTTTTTAAAATTTTTATGTTTGGCCGATCCGAAGATATTAATCAAAATATAGCTCAATATATGTAGGGACGTACGTACATGAAAAACTTATCTACATAAAAAAAAAAAAATCAATTACAATAGAATTAAAAGAAACATGAATTTTGTGGATATTTCTATAATTTTTTTCCTAAGGTTTGACGTTTACTTTCCTTTAACAGCTATGCTGTTGCAGCAACAATAGAGCCATAGCTGGGAAAGTAAATGTACTAGATGTTCACCGGGGATTCGAACCGGACGATGATTACTATATACATTAACCGATCGGTTTGATAATTGAAAAATAAACATTTATCTGACACACTGACAGACGTAACTTATCCTGTTTGTTATCTAGGATTATATGATTAACCTACATAAATGTAAAACAACATTGTTTGCATTATGCTCTCCGTATAACTAAGCGCCATACAACTTGCCGTGCTACTTTTTCATATGAAAAAAAAATCGTAAAAAAAAATTTATACTAGCCTACTTAAGGGCATTTGTATGTATGTGTGTGTCCGTCCTTCTTAGCTTAGCTTTACCGGAATGTACCGAGCACTAGCGCGGAAAATCCCGAATCGTTAGTTCATGTCTCGTGGTGGTCAGGTGTATGCTTGTTATATTATTATATATCGATATTTATATTAATAATATGTTTTTACTTCCTTGCACGAAGCAAAGGAAGTAACGTGATCGCAAAAAATTTCGGTTTTCAGATTTCAACGGAAATATCCATTTTGACCATCCCTGAATCCATTTTGACTAGTTTCGACGTGACGTCTATACACATGTACGTATCTCGCATAACTCAAAAACGATTAGCGGTAGAACGTTGAAATTTTGGACTGTTTTAACAACTAGTTATGCACCTGCCATTTTGACTGCAATCAACCGGACCAAAAGTGTCCGAAAAAGCCCAAAATTTAAAAAATTTGGATTTTGGACTTTTTGTTAACTGCAGTAATAAGCCCTCATCGGGAGATTTTCAACGATATATCGTAAGCGGTACTTATTTTCATCGGTTCTAGAGTTATAGCCAAATGAAAGTTTAATTAATGAAATATTTGGTTCTTACAAGGCGAAGAAGGCACATCGGTTCGAATCGGAATTCGTTTCCATTTTTTTATTTTTATTTTTTGATTTTAAATATATAGATTTATTAATAAATTATTAACCTCTGATTGTAAAACAGTTTTTACAATAAATAATAGTTTAATAAAAAAAAAAAAAAAAAAAAATTGAAAACATCAGAAGTTATTAGTGAAATAAAATTTTATGTGCTTTTCATTTTAATTCAAAAATTTTTACAACCAGAAGTTAATTTATTAATAAATTAATACATTTAAATTAAAAAAAAGTATATGTATATGAAGTCGGATTTGAACCGATGTGTCTCTGATTACTTATTCGACACGTTCTCATTTAACCACATAACTACTTAATCGACATGAAACAAAATTAATATATAAACTAATATAAAATGCCGATATGGATTCCACAAAAAAAATGAGATTCAATGTGGTGTCCACCAAAATGCAATTCTGTAACCGTCCACTTTATTAAAGAATTGGAGGATCGTATCCCATTTTCAAATGAAATAAGTTTAATGAAGTGCAGCAAGAAATGTTTATATGTAATTTAATAGGCGTACAAGGAAGTCATGTGGAGTCGACATTTTTTTTTATATATGTGATTGTTTTCTTCATAAATTAATGAACTATAACCAAAAAGTAGGCGCCGGAATGTACCGATCACTAGCGGAAAATTCCGATTCGTTAGTATCAATTTCTACAGTTAAATTAGATTTTTAACTGAAGAAATTGATACTGTTTTCAATTAAATTTCTAATTTAACTTATCAGTTTTCATCATTCAAAAAGAAATATTTTTTCACAAGAGGCAATCAAATTTGGACACCTAATAATGCCATTCTGAGATGCCGCCCAACAGGGCCTAGCTGGGGAGGGCGTGCCTACGGCACGCTTCTGCAGCTAGTTATACTTCTAAAACTGTCAATCGTTTCTTTGTAAAAATTATAAAAAAAAAACAACTGTGTAATTTCTTTTTTTATTTCGGGAAAGTAGGAAAAAACACGTCTTATTCGGTATATTTTCGGAAAAAATAAAATTAGATAGCTATAAATATAACTTAGAGTTATAAAAATGTGATATTTTAAGATGTTGTTCATCTAATCACTATTTATCACTTAGCCGAATACCGACCGATTGATTTAAGAATTTTTAAAACGATCACGATGTTTTTGAATTCTGAAGAGCCGATGATCGTTTTGCGATAGATTTGATATCTTAGAATCGTCACGCAACACGAATTTGATTTAAACAATTGTAGATCAAAATAAATCGATGTGAAGCGTGACCGCCGTAGATTTGAGATTGTTTTATTTATTCCGTATCGCCTGAAGCTTAACTCAAGTAAAATTTAAATTCGCCAAAAGTAAAAAAATTTGATTTTTTTTTTTATATTCCTTTACTCGTATTCCGAATTCGAAAATACTTTATTTTCTTGAAAAATAAAACTTCCAGGCTAAGATCTTTCATGCGGTGACCCGTAACTTTTCTGCATCAGGACTGACGGTTAGGGCAAAATAATTATCATAATTAATTTTCTGTCTTTGTTATATTACATAATTTATATAAAACACTTACCCGTCAATGAGAGGAACCTGTTTTAGTATCGAGGCGACTGCTGCTCGTCTTTGATCGACAGTATCGAGAGATGATTCGTGATCCGCATCCGATGAGCCGAATAGAGGTACGCATAACCCTAAAACTAATGCTCCCACCACTAGAAGACAACATAGGCACAATATTGACAACGGTCGAACTGTTAACTCGAATATAGCTGAAATCAGAAAGAAAAATCGTTTCATTATATTTTAAACGATTACAACACGTGCTTTTTATTTATTTGTTTACGTATACTAGGTTACATAGTAACAGTACAGTGACACGATGATGTGAACAGTACTCTGCATGTAATTGTAAATGTGTAGTCTCGAACAGACTCAGGCCGACTACTCCTGAGGCGTGTGGTTAATTGAAACCCGACCATCAAAGAAACCGATATCCAAAGTCCTAGCATTCAGATCCATATGAAAGCAATCGTCTTTACAAGGACTCGAACCTTAGAACTCTCGATTTCGAAAATCGGCTGATTTTGCGATGATGAGTTTAATCGCTAGACTAACCCGGCGGGTACTTAATATTAGTTATCGGCTAAGAAGCTGTCCAACGATCGATTTAATAATGAATGTTTTGCCGCTAGGGGCGCTTTTATATTAGTAGGCACGTGCTACGTAGTATTCTGTTGTCGTTTTATCGATCGAAAGATTACTAACAGACGAGAACGTTTGAACACTCATCGGAAATAGTATACGTTAATATCAGAACGGATAAGCGCGATTATGTACAGATTTTACTTTTGATACGGCCAATCCAACAACTAGTATTTGAATTTTATTCGAATGTAAAATTCACATTTTAATGTATCCTGAACATTATATAATAGAATCTCTGTTCGTTTCTCATCCGTTTGACATTTTGAAGTAAGTGATTATATTCAATGACGGAATTATTATCGACGGTTAAAAAAAAAAACGTGTTACCCTAAAAAAAAATTGATAATGCGGGGCATGCGGTTTTCGAGTGCACCGGTTAATGCTAAAAACATTAAAAACATTATAAGTTGGACGCTTGAGTTCTGGAGGAGCTGGGCTTTGAGAGACGGTATGATCACGAAGATAATTAAGGGAAAGCTAACTGACGAGTAGTGGGGTGAGTTCAGTCCTCGAAGATGGGCAGTGAGGGCCACACAGGGTCGTCGTCTGGCAGAGATCTTCGGGAAACACAAGAACCCGCTATTTTGGAGGCTGGTAACAAATGTATCCGCAAAACATCATAGGAACTGTGTTCATGCCTTACGGTTTGGTCCAGTTTCTATGTGATGAAGAAGGAGGTGGTTTTTGTCGGTGAGAGCGGGCGGCGGTTGATATAGCTTTTCCCTCCTCCAACAAAAAATAAATAAATAAAAACGAATGCGTCGGTGCGTAGACACACAATAAAAATGAAGCTTTTTTCGCCATATTATATGAATTATTAATGGTGCAAAATAACGTGTACGCAATATGGATTACATTAAACGTAAAAAATAATAAACTTCAGTTTTTTCGTTTAATTCATTGTTTGGTAAAGATTATGAACCGTAGAGATTCCTCACAGAAGCTCAACCATATCTAGATTAAGATGCGCTTCTATTTGTAATTTGTCGGTTGGAAATAGTAGTAGTGATGATTTAGACAAAATTAAATTAACAAGGAATACACTACTCCTCTTAAACATTGTATAATAGATGTAAGAAGAATGTATCGGTTATTAAAATAAAAATAACAAATATAAGCGTGATAAAAAACCGGTCACAAAAGAGTAGCAGTATTATTCTTATCAAAGAATAATACTGCTACTAAGAATATTACAGGAATAATAAGAAACAAAGAACTTTTACTTTTCCGTCTAGCGCTATACCAGAGCTATTTTATACCTTTAGAAGGGACAGTATTGTAAACGATCTAGTTTGGGCGTATGCGGTTTTTACCTGATCTTTACATTTTGAGACCTAAGAAACCCAAAAACCGGATGAAACTTTCCGGATGTTCGTATGTACGTGTGTATGTTCGGTGTCCCTCTCTAAATCACTTTATATTTCCAGAGCTACTGGGCCGATTTTGACCAAATTTGGTCAGACTACTTCTATGTATGGTATTAAAATGATGATGGCATTAAATTTTCAACTTAAATGTCAAGGGGTGAGGCTGTACAGCAATTCCATCTTCAGGATTTTATTTTGCAAATTTTTAGGCTATATAAACGTATAAGTTTCGTAATTATTTCTAGTAATTTGGTCTTTTATTGCTAATAATCTTTGCTGTTTTATTTTTTTAATGTCTTGTATTTGAATACATTTTTACTTTTCCGACTAGCGCCATAGTAGAGGTATAGCTATAGAAGATACCTCTACTATGAGGTATAGCTACCTCATAGTAGAGGTAGAGGTAGCGAGAGTAGAGGTAGCTTCGAGAATATTTAGTACGGTAATCGGTACAATTTGGGTATATGCGGGTTTCACCGGATCTGACGTTTTGACACCTAGGAACCAAAAAATCGGATGGAAATTCTTTCGGATGTTCGTATGTACGTATGTAAGTTCGCTTTAGCTCTCTACATCACCTTGTATCTCTATATCTCTAGAACTAGTCGACCGATTTTAATCAGGCTTAGTCAGATTACTTCTACATATGGGTCATTGATGCCATTAAATTTTCAACTTAAAAGGTCTAGGGGGTGTAGAGCAAGGTCAATTTCTCTCGAGATTTCGCCTGATTAAGGTCTTATTTTTCTTAGGTACATTTTTTAACGATTAAAAAATTAAAATTAAAACAAAAAAAATTTCGCAAAATCTCACTCCCATCCCAAAAATTATCTAAATAAAACAGGGGCTAAGTGGGTAAACTGCCTCAATAATAGCTCCCTCCCATCACAAGGAGCACTAGTGTAGTACTGATGTACAGCTGCTGTAGTTGTTTGCTGTGTTGTAACGTCACTGTTGAGGGTAGAATTAAATAAATGAATAAAATATTTAAAGTGCAAAAAAGTTATTAAAGTAGCCACCAGTACCGCCACTCCCGCGCGAATGAAATACA
The DNA here is from genome assembly GCF_047948215.1 of Lycorma delicatula. NCBI lineage: Eukaryota > Metazoa > Arthropoda > Insecta > Hemiptera > Fulgoridae > Lycorma > Lycorma delicatula. The sequence goes on from NC_134460.1 coordinate 146,182,307, forward strand.
GTATGCGCGCGCGCTTTAGTTAGAATCATTGAATTAAATAAAGAAAAAATATTATATTTTAAAAAAATTATAAATATTTCTATTTAAGTTGTGTGTATTTGTGTGCAAGTCGTGTATCAGAAAAAAGCAGCGTGACGAGAAAGTCCTACAACTGTGTAGTCAACTTCTTCTTTAGAACCATAGTGATCCTCGACTAATTCTCGAATATAATTTTCTATGTAGTTTTTTCACTTAACTGAGTATAAACTGTGTTTTTAACGGATCTCAGGTTTTCAATAGTAAACTCGCAGTTCATTTAGACTCGTCTCAAAGCGAGTGTCACAACTTTTATTATCGGTATTGTTAATCCAACGGTGAGACAAACACGATTGTATTTCTAACACGAAGTAGCCTAGCACCGTTATATTGTCTTGTTATTTATCATCTGAACAGAACATTTCCTGATCCCAAACCGTGGATTAGCTGATGTACACTTGCTTGACCGGCCGCATATCTTTCATTTTTTTTTATCGTACAGATACATAAAAGTCTTAATTTATGGCCAAACATGAGGTAATTTAAATTAATTTTTATAAAGAATCGTATCGTATCTAGTTGAAGAAATCAAGAACGATCGAAGAATGTTGGAGAACACAATTCAAGTTATGGATGAACAATCGGAACGGCGGGTATAAAAATTCGATTATGTGAAATAATGCTGTATATTTCGTGAAATTATTTTCAGGTAAATATAAAAGATTAATACAAATACTGTTTGTATTCAGTTAAATGTTGGTTGCGATCAACCTAGTGCTATTCTGAGCGGTCCTCAAAAGTGGAGCTGTAGTGGGAGACGAGGTTATACTCAGCTTCCGACGGACCAGACCTGAGGTCCTCTGGGACTTAGTTTATGCTGGCTGCACTCCAATCGCTTAAATTAACAATATTCGTTTCCGGGTGACTGAATTTTGCAGATTGATATGCTGTAGTGGCATACTTGATGCATCTACGCACTAGGGTGTAATTAGGGCTTAAAGGTGACGGGTGCGGGGTCTTCGATCTTCCGCGAGTAGGCTTTTAGCTTAGTTCCTGAGGGCAACGTGGTAGCTTTCGGTGTCAGATGTCTTCCTTATTCATCCCCTGAAGTATTATTTGAAAGGTAATTACCGGAGCTAAACCGGAAAATAGAATTAACAATAAATAAAAACAATTCATCGAATTGAATATAAAATGGAGGACATGAAAACACACATAATTACATCGATTTTTTCCCATAACTTGGCTAATTGTTAACCGATTTTCAAAAATAAAATGTCCTTTTGTTCAAAATAAAAGGCTTAATATTTATTAAACATAAATTTTGATAAAACTAATATTTATAGAAATGTAACGGATTGAAAAATAAACATGGCCGCCATTTTGTAATTTGCGAAGGTATTTAATTCCTGAGTTTTTGCTAGTTTTAAAATTTTATTACCAAGACGCGTACAAAATATAATTATGATTCGTCTATCCGAACTTGTGATATAAATTTTGATATAAAAATAACGAAATGGCGGACAGCGGGAGAACGAAGTCACCATTTTTCCTAAGGATATTTTTGTTTAGTTTCACAAGTAGAATCCGAAAAAGTATAACCAGCCCACCATCTTTGAAACACTTATATATATATATATATATATATATATATATATATATGTATACAATGTGTTCCGGAATGTATTATCCGAATTTCAGAAGCTGATCAGGTTACCAAAATGAGCAAAATGTTTCATATCGACATAAGTCCTATTTTGCTTTGTTTTCCTTTTGGACGCTATTTTGTGATTTTCAACAAAAAAATTATTTTTCAGGAACAGGTAAACCTACTTTAATTATAGTTGGCAGATATAAGGCTGGTGTATTGTTCTACAAAATAAGCAATTTTTAAAAAGTTACCTTCAAAGATTTAAAAATGACTTCCATCTTACTTTTTTAATCTTCATCATCTGTAATTATTTATTTGATCAAAGTTTATTAGCAAACGTAAAGTTTGATAAAACTAATATTTACGGAGATATAACGGATTGAAAAATAAAAATTGCCACCATTTTGTAATTTGTAGAGGTATTTAAGTCCTGATTTTTTGCTAATTTTGAAACTTTATTACAAAGACGCTTACCAAATATTAATGTGATTTGTCTAGCCGCGAACTTCAGGTACAGATGTTCATATAAAAATAACAAAATCGCGGACAAGAGGAGAACAAAGGAGAAATTGACATTTTTCACCATTTTAGAAATTCTCTGTATATAATTTTTTTTAAACAATTTTTTGGAATCAAATACTTTATATAAAATTTATAAGAAAGTTTATAAATTTTAGTAAGTTTTATTAATTTTTTCCATAAAAATTAAAACAAATTTTAATTTGGTTAGTTTTTTAAACGATATTTCACAGGGATTTTTCAAAACGTTTCCATTCACGACATTGGTACAATTTAAAAAATATAATTTAAAAAAAATTACATCTAAAATCATAAATCTAGTTTTATAAATTACGATTATGAAAACGAAATAGCATTTGGTGGATAAATTCTCTATGGATGATGAAATTGGTTTCGTTTGCAACAAAGTCAAACCGTATTGTTTTGCTTTGAACGTCGAAATAAAATGCTAAGCTTGTCATCATTATAAAATATTTATGAATATATATATATATATTTTTTTCTTCTAAAGTATATCAACACTTGGGTCTTCCTAAAAAAGTCAGAACGAGGTTTTAAGATACAAACATGGGCTCTTAGATCATTGTTTGGGCGCTGAAATATGAATCATATTAAGAAAATTAAAAATTCAATTTAATCGTATGTTAAGAAGACGCACATTCTAGACGCATCTTTGCTAATAAGAATAATTACTTATTCTTAAAAAAAAACAAAAAACAAAAAACAGTAACCACATTTTTTAAAACCCGATAACAGAAGTATTTTCTTGTAACTTGAACTCGCTACTTCGATTTATGAGAAAGAGATTACTATGTTTTCGTTGCCATTTTTACTTCCTTGTACGAAGTAAAGGAAGTATTGCAATCGCGAAAGATTTTGGTTTTCAGATTTCAACGGTAATATCCATTTTGACTAGTTTCGGCGTGACGTCTGTACGTATGTTTCTCGCATAACTCAAAAACCATTAACCGTAGGATGTTGAAATTTTGGATTTAGGACTGCTGTAACATCTAGTTGTGCATCTTCTCTTTGGATTGCAATCGAGTTGACCAAAAAAGTCCAAAATCCCAAAAATTTGGATTTTGGACCGTTTTATTAACTGCAGTAATAATAAGTCCTCATTGAGAGCTTTTCAATGATGTATTTATTATTAGTGTTACTTACTTTCATAGGTTCCAGAATTATGCCAAATAAAATTTTAATTAATGAAATATTTGGATCTTACATGGGGAAGGCACATCGGTTCGAATCAGACTTTATTTACTTTTTTTTTAATTTAAATATATTGATTTATTAATAATTATTAAAATTTTACAAATTATAATTTTTTTTTTTGTACAAAAATTTTACAATAAATAATATTCAATAACAATAAAAAAACAAAAAGTTATTATTTGTGAAATAAAATTTTATGTGCTTTTAAGTTTAAAAAAATCTGATTTGGACACCACGTGATTTCCTTGTACGCCTATTAAATTACATATACACATTTTTATAAAATGAAAAGTTTTTTAAAATGCACATAAAATTCTATTTCATTAATAAGGTGTGATATTTAAAAAAAAAAATTTTATTGTTATTATTAAATTATTATTTATCGTAAAATGTTTTTTACAATCAGAGGTTAATAATTATTAATAAATCAATACATTTAAATTTAAAAAAAAGTTAAACAATGGAGATTAAGTCTGATTCGAACCGATGTACCTTCCGCTAAGATCCAAATATTTGATTAATTAAAGTTTTATTAGGAATAATTCTGGAACCAATGAACGTAAGTACCACTTATGATATATCGTTGAAAAGCTCCCAATGACGACTTATTGCAGTGAAGAAAAAGCCCAAAATTGAAATTTTTTAGACTTTTTTGAATTTTGTAATCCAAAGGGTAAGGAAGGTGCACAACTAGATGTTATAACAATCTTAAATCTAAAATTTCAACATTCTACTGATAATTTGTTTTGAGTACAGATGTCATGCTGAAACTAGTCAAAATGGATTCAGGGATGGTCAAGATGGATATTTCCGTTGAAATTTGAAAACCAAAATGTTTCGTGATCACAATACTTCCTTTACTTCGTAGAAGGTAGTAAAAATGTGTATATGAAATTTAATACGCGTAAAAGGAAGTCATGTTGTGTCCAAATCAGATTTTTAATAAATTACCGAACCATTAAAACCCTACCACCAATTTATTAAAAATAAAATTGAAATATCGACCTCCGTGGTTAAGTAAGTAGCGTCTCCGCATTTCGTTCTCATGTTTCAGGTTCAAATCCCGGTCAGGCATGGCATCTTTTTATACGTATCAATTTCCACCGGGTAATGACTATAGCTGTTAATGCCCGCTCTTTCATAAGAAAAAAAAAAATAAATAAAATGAAAAATAATAAAACAGAATCCTGTATTTTCTGCACCCCATTCAATGTATACATAAATTTGTGCTCAAATAATTTTCCTTAACGTCATCCGAATTTTGATTTGCGTAATAGTTATTTTTTTATATTTGTATATTTATGAATGCATCTTAATTTTTTTTAGTTTTTATATTTTAATTGATTCATATGGATCTTAATCAAATTTGTTTTTTTATTTTTATTTTATAATTGTGTATTTTTTAATGGTGCTCTGATGAGTTTTTTATCAGGGTTTCTTTCTCTTAATTTATCCAGAAAAATGTTGGGGTAGTTCCCTTTTTTTTGGTGCGTGGTATAGCATATCTGCCCGTTCCTGACGAGATCTATATAATCTATTTTAATATAGCGATCTGAATAAAAATATTGTTTATTTTTTCATCGCAAAAGCGCAGACACATTTTTGATCAGACTTAATTTGAAAACTAAGCATTTTTGCATGCCATGTTTATAATTTCATATACAACTGTAAAGTTTAGGTGGAGCCTTCTAGAATATTCTTATACATTAATAATTTGTTATCAACTAAATTTCTAAATCGGGTTTTCGTTACAGATCGTATCTGCTGTTAAATTGTACCTGTTACAAAGAATTTCTTTAAAACCACTAAATAAAAAAAAATTATTTATGTTTATAAAAACAAATTGAAATATTTATTCTAAACATGTTGGGTTTAAATAATTTAGCGACTACTTTTTTCCATTACGTTACATTTATGCAGTTCTTCTTTGGTGCCGGCCTCCGAGGCGCGAGTGGTAGCGTCTCGGGCTTTCATTCGTATCGAATCCCGGTCAGGCATGGTATTTTCACACACGCCATAAATCGTTCATCTCAACCTCTGAAGCCATACTTAACTATAGTCCCGGTGGTTAAACAGTAAAAAAAAAGATCTTTGGTAATCGGATTGGTCTAGTGGTGAACTCATCGTAAATCAGCTGATTTCTAAGTCGAGAGTTCCAACTTATAAATCCTAGTAAAGGCAGTTACTTATGTACGGATTTGAATACTAGATCGCGGATACCGATGTTTTTTGGTGGTTGGGTTTCAATTAACTACACATCTCAGGAATCGTCGACCTGAGACTGTATAAGACTTGCAACACTTCATTTGCATTCATTCACATCACTCTCATTCATCCTCTGAAGTAATACCTTACGATGGTTCCGGAGGCTAAACAGAAAAAAAGAAAGATTTTAGGTTTTAAAGGGAGATCCTAGTAAAAGCAGTTAGTTTTATACGGATCTGATACTAGATCACGGATACATGTGTTCTTTAGCGGTTAGGTTTTAATTAACGACACATCTCAGGAATGGTCGCTCTGAGACTGTACAAGGCTATTTACTTTCATATAATCATCCTCTGAAATAATACCTTACGGTGGTTCCGGAGGCTAAACAGAAAAAAAGAATAGAGAAGATCTTAGGTTGTACACTATTTAAAAAAAAAGATTCGTTTCGATTCATTTTATAGTGTAATTAGTTTTATTTGTGATGTTATATTCACGAAAAGCTTTGCCGTTACTTTGAAATAAGCTGTCAAAAATAAGCTGTGAAATAAGCTATTATATTACTACCTAAATATATAAGCGAGGCGTTATTCATGAACGCCCTATAATAAACTGAAATATTATAATAACTGGCAGTTTTCCAATAAACGGAGGAAAAAAAGAAGAAAAATGTTGTTAAGATGACAAACTTTAAATATTATAATGAAATCTGTGAAATTAAAAATGTTTTGTAAAATTTTGTTCTTTTGTATCGCTTTTACAAACATCTTCAAATCTTGAAGTTATGAGGAGGAAATATTAGGATGTGTTTGATTGTGAAAAGTTTTCGCTGGGAGGAAATATTTTCTTACGTAATCTTTTAATTAGTTACTTACTTACTTTTAATTATTATTAAAATAATAAAAAATAGTAAAGTAATAAATAGTTATAAAAATCAAATCCGTAAAAAATTGAATAGATTTATTTCTGTATTAAAGTGCTTAGATTTAAAGACTGTAAAAGAAATTAAAAACATTTTCATTGAATTTTTGTTTTAAATTTTTTTTAAAATTTTAATATTTACCTCCTGCTTCTGTGACAAACTTAAAAACAGGTTTTATTGGCGATAATGAATCATATTTATCAGGTATTAAAAAAAAAGAAGTTTCAAGTCGGTAGATGAAAGTAGTAAAGTTATTTATCTTTATTATAAACTAGAACAAAGGCGCCGCGAAAATGATTCACGGTTTATGTTTCATTACATATGATTTTGATAAATGTTTTTCCAGCTGTAACTAAATAACGTTAATGAATTTAGTGTATTAACAACAAAAACTTTTACAACGAAACGCTTCAAAATCCTGAACATTTTTAGCTGTTTCTTGAATTGTGATAATTTAACACAACTCTAACCGCAAATGAATCGTTCGTGCGCTGCGTGCAGCTGTCAGGGGCATCACGTGATCCGCTCTACGCCAATAGCAGCTAAAATAAAATCTGATGTGGACACCACGTGACTTCCTTGTATGGCTATTAAATTATATTTATATATTTTTTTAAAATGAAAAGTACATACATTTTATTTCGTTAATAACTTCTGATATTTTTTCATGTTTTTTTTTATTGTTATTATTTATCGTAAAAATTTTTTAACTGAGGTTAATAATTATTAATAAATCAACATATTTAAATTAAAAAAAAAAAAAAAAAAAAAAATATGTATATGAAGTCTGATTCGAACCGATGTGCATTCTCCTTGTAAGGTCCAGATATTTCATTAATTAAACTTTTATTTGGTTATAACTGTGGAACCCATGAAGATAAGTACCGCTTATGATATTTCTTTCAAAAGCTCTCAATGAAGGCTTTATTACTACAGTTAAGAAAAAGTAAAAAATCCAAATTTTTTCCGATTTTGTTTTTTTTGGACACTTTTGGTGCGGTCGATTACAATAAAAAAGGGAGATGAAAAACTAGATGTTACAACAGTCCTAAATAGAAAGTTTTAACATTCTACGGCTAAGCGTTTTTGAGTTATGCGAGGTACATACATACCTCACGCCGAAACTAGTCAAAATGGATTCTGGATTGTCAAAATGGATATTTCCGTCGTGATGTGGAAATCGAAATTTTTCGCGATTATAATACTTTCTTTACTTCGTACAAGGAAGTAAAAATGTGAGCACATCCATCAGACAAACAAACCCATGCATTATAATTTTTTATGGGAAAGAAAGATTTTTTAAAAGTCTGCTCATTTATAAAGGCAACCCTAAAAATTGTTCTTTTTAAAAAAATAAATATTTTAAAAATTTCAAAGTCGATAAATTACAGAATTTTTTAAAGGTAAGAGGTTTACTATCCTTTAAGTCTTTGAAGAATTAATCCTACATTAATAAACTCTTTTTGAGAGAGGTAGATAAAATGAAAGAGAATAGAAAAATCAAGTATAAAAGTTAAGGGAGTATGTCAAGTATAAAAGGGAGCGGATATAAGCACAAAAATTAATAATTAGGAGAAAAACACAATTAACAAAAATAATGTAGGAAAAAACACAAATCAGAATTATACGTCAAAAGCACAAATTACTCACACGGGTTTTATCCGTTACTAATGGCAACGTCGCATTTAAAAAAATACGGTTTTATATATCTCTTGGAGTGGTTTTACGGGCGATGATTGTTAGTGTACCACAGGCGGGAAATCCTTGTTTGTGTAATCGTTCCAATTTTGCTTCAGTTTCGCCAGTTTCTGTTTTTCTTTTGAAGTCTCTGAATTCATTTCAGTATTAATTTTATATGTGTTTCACTCTTAACTCTTTCAAACGGTCAAGGAGTATATAAATAGTTGGGTTTTTTGGGTGGAATAATGATTTTAAATATCGATGAGAAGTTTCAGCCCCGTTTGTTGTACTCTGCAACACCTCATGAGTAGTCTCAGTGGCCCGCACATGATGGAGTAAATTGGAGGTGCCGATACAGGTCTCTGTAATGTAATCCGAGAAATCAGTTATATATTTGTTGTTTCACGGAGCTCTAATAATTAGTTCCGTGTAAGCATCCTGTACTTTTACAGCTGGTAGGAAAGGTTATCCGTAGAACGGTTTTAACCACTAATTCGTTTCGTTATTGTGGGAACATAAATATCGCGCAAACCTAGATTTGCAATTTCTCTGTATCAAGATTGTCCCGAATGAAATCTACCCCCGTGAAATTTGGACGTCGGCTATACATATTTAACTGCAAGATGCGCACTGCACTCAAAATCTATAATCACCGTGTTACGTTTTAATTATCACAAAGTTTAATAAGTGACCACATATTTTCGTAACTCTCGTGGACTTTAGACGGTAAAAGAGCAATTATTACATGAAAGTATTTTCCGCTTTTGTAAACGTCAACTGTATATATATATATATATAAATAATTCATGAAATAGTTTTTGACAAACAAAAAAGATACCATCGACTAAAATCACTTGTTGATCTTTACGCAGAAATTTTATGTTAGTATTACAAATAACTAGTACTATATTACATTGGTCATTAATACGAATAAAATTTTACGCTTCCGCCGTCGGCTGTAAATAGCCTTGTAAAATATTTTATTTTAATCGTTGGAACGTTAAATGATTTTAATTTTGTTTTACTTTAAGTTAACGTGAAATATTTTATTTACAGCATTGTTCAAATTTCTATCACAATTTATCTTTCTTGTTTTTTTATCCCGATCTCTACCCAAATGCACAGATAATTTTTGCATTTACCCTTTTAGGTAGATTTCATAAGAAAGCTACCTATTGTAATGGGTACCGTGATTCATCTTCTGGAAAATTTCGACATATCTTCGGGTTTCACATCTTCCAGAACCCAAAACCATCGTCAGCACTCTCTTGTGGACACGATAACTTCCGTAATTTTGCGTCAATCATTCTCAAATTGATACGTAAAATATAAAGACCCAAAATCTCGGTCGAGTTTGTTAATGGGAAAAATTGGACCATCGGGGTGGAGCTTTTTCGAAAAAAATAAAATATCGCTATAACTTTCTTATTAAGTAAAATATCGAAACCGTTTAAAGTTCCTACTATTCTTTGGATAAGGGCCTAAAACATAAGTAAAGTTTTTTGATATCACCAACCATTGGTCCACTGGGTGGAAAAAATTTGGGTTTCGAAGATAAAAAATCTTACTCCCTTAATAGGCACAGTATTGAATCGGTTTAAAGTGGTCGTTACTCCTGTAAGCAGTACCTAAAATTTTGCCTGAAATAATTTTTGATATGACCAACCTTTACGGCAAGGGATGACCAAAATGTTGCTGTAATTGTACGAAGATGGGGCTTGTATGCTAAACATGTGAAACTTTTTTCACGTGCATTGTATTGAGTAAATTTGAACTTTTTCTTAACTTTAAGGTGGAAATCTTTTTTAATCCTATTTAGCACCGGTGAAATCTACCTCCGCCTTCCGACGTGCCGAAAGGGATTTATTTTTATTCACCATGGGCCGTTGGTATATATAATAATAAATTGTAATTCCGTTTACCAACCGATGTAATTAATTATGTTCTAGCGCTTTCGTAAGTTATTTTTTCATCTTCAGGATCATATGAAAAACTTGTATAAGTATTTACTTCACATATTATTTTGATATAGATTAAAATAAAAAAAAAAAAGAAGTATTTCCATAAATATAACAATCGATCGTCAAGTTATAAAATAAGTCATACATTTTTTGTACTTCCAGTCGATAAAGCGTCTCAATTGTTATGTCTATGGTATAAAGAGTTTGGCCAACATACGAATCAATAATTATTGTTTAAAATTTTGTTTTATTAAAAAAAAAATGTTATAATTTATATATTTTTATAATGAATTTTAATCAACTTTACCGCGAATAATTTTTTATTTGGTTTTATTTCTCCTATTTTTGAATAGTGGTCAATTTATATTTTTATGGCCGTTTTTAAGTGTATTAACTACTAAAGTCATCAGCAGCTACGTTCAGTCTTTATTAATTATCCAGATTCTAGTTGGTAATCGATTTCGGGACTATTGTTGTAGTAGGTAAACCGACTGTTAACAAAAAATCACTTGCTTTCTGCTGATTTTCTACAAATCAATACATTTTTACGTGTTTTTCTTTAACTCACTTTCGTTCCACAGTTAACGTTTTAGTTTTACGGTGTAATACACATGCGTAGTACGTAGGTATGCACAAAAGATTCATTCGTTCGAACGATTTATACTTCTTTGTGCGAACGATTTATCTAAAATTATATTTGTGTTTTAGGGATCTATTCCATTACGGTATTAATCGACTCAAGAAAATTAAATTAGTTTTTATTCTTATTTCAGACTTTGTGATAAGAGTCAGCATCTTGTCTACGTTTATTATATGGCAATTCTACTATTACCGGAATACAGGATAATTGTCATTCAGTTGAGTCTGTCGGATAAAGAGATATACGAGGTCTGTAAATAAAGTAATGACACTGGTTCAAAAAAACGTTTTATTTACCATCAAATTATACATGGACTCTATCACCTTCGAAATAGTTTCCTTGGGAAACCACGCAAAGATTCAAACGGTTTTTACACTCTTCGTAGCAGTGTTGGAACTCGGAGACCGGAAGAATATCCTTCACATGGTCGTTTACATTTTTTAAAAATGTTTCTACTGTTCCAAAATGGTGTACATTGAGGTTTTTTTTAAAAATCGACAACAGAAAAAGTCGTAGGGACTTAATTCAGGTGTATACGGTGCTTGAGGAACTACAGGAATATATTTCATTGCCAAAAAACTCATTAATTGAGAATGCAGTGTGACAAGGTGCATTGTCATGATGCAGCATCCAGTTGTCTTTGATGGCTGGTCTCACGCGGGCAACTCTTTTCCGCAGTCTTTCAAGAATTTCTCGGTAAACATATTGATTTACAGTCTGTCCTGTAGGCAAACACTTCTTATAGACAATGCCATTACTATTGAAGAAACAAATTAGTATGGTTTTGATTTGCTCATTTTTGATTTTTTTTTGGAATATGGGGAGTTTGAAGTGTGCCACTCCTTGCTCTGGCGTCTTGTTTCGGGGTTATACTCAAATATCCCAGATTCACCAGTAATAACATTTTTCGAAAATCTGAATCAGTTTCAATTCGCTCTAGAAGATCGCGGCACACTTCCACCCTGTTGTTTTTCTGTTCAACAATGAGGTTTTTTGGAACCAATTTTGCACAAATCTTTTTGTGTCCAATTCGTTTCTCAACATTTGATGGACTGTGGTACGGTTCAAATTCAATTGTTCTGCAATCATTCTGACAGTTAATCGCCGGTCGTACCGTATCAAGTCTCTGATTCGCTCAAAATTGTCGTCACTTTTTGACGTTAACGGTATTCCAGAGCGCGGATCGTTTGCAACTGATTCCCGACCATCTGAAAATGCTTTAAACCACCTAAAAACTTGGGTTCGTGATAGAGCGTCATCTCCTTACGTCCTTTTCAATTTTGCAAAGGTTTTAATTGCATTCTCACCGATTTTAATACAAAACTTGATTGTAAAAAGTTGCTCATAATTAGTATCACTCATTTTTGTAACGCACAACAAAAACTTTGTTTACGTCTCACGTGGCAACAATAGACTAAAAATATTAATACCTAATATAAATCAACTGGATGCAAAATGGAATTGATTCTTCGGTATACAATATCTAGTAAATCTCTTAGGATGAACTAAAGTTAAGATGCAATGTAGAACTGAAGTCGCGCCTCATGTCTTTCATTGTGGTCTTGCAAAAATAGACAACTTTATACATATTATTTTGTTGAAAACAAAATTATCTTCTATTTATTTTTACTCGGTAATCCATTGTTTGAATCATTTTTCCTCGAAAATTGCATTGAATTATTTCGTATGCTAAACTTAATTTTTCAGTAGTTCTTTATTTTTGAAAATATTATTTTTTACTTTTTATTACGATGTTTATATATAGAAAAGCATTTTCTTAAAAAAAATAAATTATTAGATAATTATTGGTTCAGCCCAGTTTTGAAGATGATCCGACGTAAGTAAAAAAAACATTTTTGAATTAAAATATTTAAAAACTTATTTCCTGCCAGTTCTTTTTTTAAAATGAACCTTAATTTTTGTTATAACAATCTAAGATTTAAATTACGATTAAAATAAAAAAAAAAAATAAATCCTTTATGATTTAATTTAAATTCTGTTTCACGGTTCTTTAGTAATACTAGGCATAGATAAATGTAATTCGAAATAATGGGATATTTTATTTTAATTTTCTTTTTAAATCCAATTATATTTTGAAAAAAGAAACATTAAAAAACAAAGTGGAGATAAAACATAAAATTTATATTTACAATTTATTTTACTTTGATATTGGATAAAAAAAAAAGGTAGATAACAATTCAATTTGTAAAGGATATAAAAACAAGAAATCTATTTAAAAGCATCAATCAAACAAAATTTGACCAGTGATTGATGAACATTGAATCTGATAGGGAGCTATTTGTCTGTTATACGTACTGGCAATAACAGATGTCGGTATGAGGAAATCGCTAAATTATTTTACTAAATTCATTCCATGACTAAAAACACACACACACACAGATACATACACATACCCACATATATATATATATATATATATATATATATATATATATATATATATATAGAGAGAGAGAGAGAGAGAGAGAGATAAAGAGAGAAATAAAGAAGAGGGAAAGAGAGAGAGAGTGCGAGTGAGTGAGAAAGCTGTTAATGTATTAAGTAACCTAGAAATTTTGGGTTGGGGAAAGTTTCTTCGTATTCTCTTGGTAGATGGTTTTAGGATCTATAACTCTGATATTGTTAATTGAATCTAGCTACGCTTCCGTGCTTTTGAAAGGTGATATATGACTAAGTGTTTTTAGAAAATTTATGATTATATTAGATTATTTATTTAAAGATTTTTATTTAAAAAGTCTTGAAAACGAGTTAAAATATGGGAAAAAATTCGAAACATTTTGAAATTTTATTACGAAAAAGATAAGAATGATACTCAGGCTGCTAAAAAAATGTATGATGTTTATGAATGTAATGCGGTATTAGTACGTCTGACAAAAACCTGGTTCAAGCGTTTTCAATGTAGAAATTTTGATGTTGGTGATAAAACACGCTGTAGTCGATCGACGACTGAAAAAGTCAGTGAAAAATTTGAGTAATTCGGCAAATTAGTGGTATTTATATCATTAACGAACTAAAAATCTATCACAAAAAATTTTAAACTGTTTTAAGAATGCGGAATAAAACCAAAACTTGAAGTTTGAATGTCATACGATTTAAGAATGAGAAATTTAATGGATCGAATTTCCATCTACGAGTAGTTAAAACGGAACGAAGTCGAATCATTTGTAGAACGGCTTATTACAAGATGAAATATACTTCATCATACTTCAAATGATGAATGATGATGATATGTGTTAGTGTAAATGAAGTGTAGTCTTGTACAGTCTCAGGTCGAACATTTCTGAGATGTGTGGTTAATTGTAATCCAACCACCAGAGAACTCCGTTATCCACGATGTAGTATTCAAATGCTTTTAAAAGTAGTATTTGAACCTTAGAACTCTCGACTTCGAAATCACCTGATTTGCGAAGACGCGTTCACCACTAGATCGACCCGGTGGGTCGCAATGAATATTGTAATTCTATTTACCTTCATGAGTCGATTGAATTTCGCAGAATTGAAATCAGTTGACTATACTAGTTTTGGTACAACTTTAAAACTACGCGTTTATTAATGTTCTTTTTAGAACGGTACTTCTCAAATGAATAAGGCGCTCAGTTTATCTCACTTATTCGGTCTACCGTGGTGATTCAACAAGCAGACAGACTATCCAACGCAACAGTTGAAAAACCTTAAATAGAAACGTTTTTTTCAGTCTGGCCGGATTTTTGGAATTTAAGACAATAGTGCAAAATGACCGCAAGAGTCCCATGTTTCTCTAGACCTTACATATTTTTGGAGAGATTTTAATTAAGTTAAGATGCATCCACCGTACAGACCTGATCTTTCATCAGTCATTTGTTTCGGTTTCTACAGAACACTTTTAACGATATAAAGTTGGCTTCAAAAATGGCCTGTGAAAATCAGTTATCACAGTTTATCGTCCAGAAATCACAAAAATTCTACTGTGATGGGATTGTGATTTTTACTTCCAAAAATGGAGAAAAGGTAGTCGATCAAAGCGGCACGTATTTGGTTTTATAAATTTCATTTGAAATATAAAAGAACCGTGTTCTAATTTTGCATTAAAATACGTAGAAACGTTTTCCCCAACTCTTAGCGGTATTTATAAAATTGAATTTTATTTATAATACGACCTGAGTAATAATGTATAGAGTTAATCAGAAATATTGTTTTGCAATGTTTACTGTCAGTCGAATATAGTATGTTATAAATGTATTGCTAACGCGTTTAGGAAGGAAGAAATATAATATTGAAGGAAACGGTACGGTATTACGGGCTCTATTCTAAGACCCGCACATCTTTACCCCTGCAGCCGTACGCTACCCGTTACCCGCGTCCGGTTATATTCAGGAAATTTGAAATACAAGCCCATAGCGTCACAGTTAAACGTGCTGCAAATACTAAATGTGCAATAGTATCCCGACTATTACTATTAATGTTACCTCTACTACTGCAACGACAAAGAAATTTTGTGTAACAACCAAGAATCTTTTTTAATTTTTGTAAGCTTATTTTATTGTGGTGTTATTGAATCGTAAAACCTTCGTTGAATAAAAAAAAAGAAGACAATTATTAAGTACAACGTATACTTGAGTAATCAGCTGTTAAATAAGTAATTTGCAAAGTAATTGTAAAGATGAAAACAGTGTAGGTTAATTTTTCTAAATTATCACACAGTAAAAAAAATTATTATTATTACGGTTTGTTTGTTTGATGTATGTGCTCACATTTTTACTTCCTTGTACGAAGTAAAGGAATTATTGTAATCGCGAAAAATTCCGGTTTTCAGATTTCAACGGAAATATCCATTTTGACCACCCCTGAATCCATTTTGTTTAGTTTCGGCGTGACGTATGTACGTACGTATCTCATACAACTCAAAAACGATTAGCCGTAGAATCTTGAAATTTTGTATTTAGGTCTGTTGTAACATATAGTTGTGCACCTCACCTTTTTGATTGCTATCCCAAAAACACCAAAAGTGTCCAAACAAGCCCAAAATTCAAAAGATTTGGATTTTGGAATTTTTCTTAACTGCAGTAATAAGCCCTCATTGAGAGCTTTTCAACGATATATCATAATTGGTATTTATTTTCATCGGTTCCAGAGTTATAGCCAAATAAAAGTTTTAATTAATGAAATATTCGGATCTTACAAGGGGAAGGCACATCGGTTCGAAACCGACTTGATATGCATATATATCTTTTTAACTTAAATGTATTGATTTATTAATAATAAAGTCTAATTGTAAAAAAAATTAACAATAAATAATAATTCAATAATAACAATACAAAAAAAAAAAAAATTGGAAAAACAGAAGTTATTAGTGAAATAAAATTTTACGTACATTTCATTTTAATACAAAAATTTTTACTGTCAGAGGTTAATAATTATTAATAAATCAATATATTTTCAAATTAAAAAAGTAAGTTAAAAAAACATATAGGTATATGAAATCGGATTCGAACGGATGCGTGCATGGTTACGGATCCGACACGTTCTCAGCTACGTCACATATCTACTTGAGCGACGTGAAACAAAATTAGTATGTAAAATAATATAAAATGCAAAGGAAATTTTTAGGGTCATTTTTCTCGAGAATTGCGTGTTAGTATTTTGTTACGAAGACACGTAGACAGTGAACTATTCACACACGCAATATGATTCAAATCGTGTCCCGAAGCCCGTGCCTTCCCCTTGTTAGCTACATACAGTAAGATGGATCTTAGGTGGCTTATACTGATTTAACTTGTTATAGATAAAGGTCACTATAGTTATTTTCTTTCAGAATTAGAAGTAATTTGCTTAGGAAAAACAATTTTTTTTTAAACATTAAGCATGATCGTAGTATATTAGAATAGTTTTACGAGTATTTCCAAAGCCTATCTTGTTTTACCTTTTACACATTCTCAAAAACGATTAGCCGAAAATAATGAAATTACGTATTTAGGACTGTTGTAACATGTAGTTATGCACATCCCTTTTGGATTGCAATCGACATTTAGAATAATTGAATGTTCTGTCGGTAATAACCATGTACCATAAAAAAAATATATGCATATCAAGTCGGTTTCGAACCGATGTGCCTTCCCCTTGTAAGATCCGAATATTTCATTAATTAAAATTTTATTTGGCTATAACTCTGGAACCGATGAAAATAAGTACCAATTATGATATATCGTACCATAACCTCGTATATTATAACTAATTATTTAATAGTAATGAAGATTATATAATTTAGAATCGTATTATTTTTGGATTTTCTTAGCAAAATCTTCTAAAAATTGTATATTTATTTAAAAAAAAAAGTTTTATTTAATTATTTGACAGAACAATAAAATACAATATTTTGTTGATACTAACTGTACATTTTTGAATTGTATTCAAATTAAAGTGATTGTTGAGAATTATTTTATTAATTAATGTTGAGATTTGAATTCAAATAATATATATTTTTTTAAATATTTTTATTTACTATAAAAATTATTTTCATTTATAATAAGAATGATTTGTAAATTATTAATTTCAAAATACTTACTCTATCCTTCAAATTTCTATTTCTATTTAATAAAAATGCAAGTATCTTTCAAATGACAGTTTTTTTCTTTTTTTGTGGGGAAGTGATTCTGATCGTAGAAGTATATGTGTTTTAACTCTAGTTAAAACACATATTATACGCACTCGTGAAATACGTAACTTTTTTCACTTATGCGTAATATGCTTCTTACAACTCCTATTACGTAACATACTATTCTAGATCAGTATTATTCGTATCTTCCTGAGTTGCTGATTAACAAAAGTTTCAGATTTCTGGTGTGTCATATAAATAAAAGTTAACTATGAAACTATTCCATTTAGTTTACTGTACACTGGTTAAATAAGGTTTAACCGGTTTACATGAAGTGCAGCAAAAAATAAAAGTGTAGCAAGGTACTTTTTAAATGACATGCAGCAAAAAATGTGTATAATTATGTAATTTAATAGGCGTACAATGAAGTCGTGTGGTGTACATCAGATTTTTATTTTAGATGATTGGCGCAGAGAGAACCACGTGGTGCGCTGGGCAGCTGGGCAACTGCGCGCAGCACACGAATGATTCATTCGTTCGAACGATTTATACATCTTTTTACGAACGATTTATCTAAAATTATATTTGTGGTGTGCGGATAAAAAAGGAAAACGTTGGGGTAAGATCTGTGTTAAAAAATCACAACTCAAGAAACAGCTAAAAATGTTCAATATTTCGTTGTTAGTACTAAATTCATGAAAGTTATTTAGTTACAGTCGGCAGAAACATTAAACAAAATCATGTGTAATGAAATATAAATCATGTAACAAACGAAAAAATTACTCGATCAATCGCAACCAAATTTTTACCCGTTTTTCTTGACATAACTGAGAAGGTTTTATTGATATATTTCATTTCGAAAAATCTCTAAGAACCAATCGATCAATTGCTTTCAAATTTTCAGGACCTATTCGTATTATAGTATGGACATTTTTAAGCCACACACCGAGGCCCTGGCACCCTTGAAGGTTAAAATATTAAAAATATTCATTATTTCTTCACCCCCAAGAAGGGCGAAGTTGTAATTGAAAGATATTCATTAAGGAAAAAAAGATTAATCCTTTTACTTTATTATTATATTTCTGTCACTATGGCAAGAAATAAGTTATGAATTTTGCATCGATAAAGGTGTGTTTACTTTATTACCATAGCTACTATTATTCTGTCTTTTGTAATTTAGTTTTTTTTTCAGGTTTCTGTAAAGCCTAAATAGTTTAATTGTTATTTATTACTTTAATTGTCATTATTGTCACAATCATGAAGATAATGAACAGTGCTCCAGGAGGTGGAGCCCTCTGGGTAGACGGAAATGATGAATGAAGCGAGCTCTACAGCTCTGGTAGGCCTCGTGGCTTGGGAGACTCAGAGGAAGCCCTGAGTTGTTGGCTCAGGGGTTCACCTGAGCTGTGAGAGTCCAGGTTCTGGCTAGACTGGCCGGCGGGGAGTATATGTATG